>NW_027440711.1:25615-68887 GCF_031893055.1 Leptodactylus fuscus | reverse complement strand
TGGGGTATTAATGAGGGTATTACACTGTGTGGGGTAATAATGAGGGTATTATACTGTGTGAGGTAATAATGAGGGTATTATTCTGTGTGAGGTAATAATGAGGGTATTATACTGTGTGTGGTAATAATGAGGGTATTACACTGTGTGGGGTAATAATGAGGGTATTATACTGTGTGGGGTAATAATGACGGTATTATACAGTGTGGGGGTAATAATGAGGGTATTATACTGTGTGGGGTAATAATGACGGTATTATACTGTGTGGGGGTAATAATGAGGGTATTACACTGTGTGGGGTAATAATGAGGGCATTATACTGTGTGGGGGTAATAATGAGGGTATTACACTGTGTGGGGTAATAATGAGGGCATTATACTGTGTGGGGTAATAATGAGGGTATTATACTGTGTGGGGTAATAATGAGGGCATTATACTGTGTGGGGTAATAATGAGGGCATTATACTGTGTGGGGTAATAATGAGGGCATTATACTGTGTGGGGTAATAATGAGGGTATTATACTGTGTGGGGTAATAATGAGGGTATTACACTTTGGGGTAATAATGAGGGCATTATACTGTGTGGGGTAATAATGAGGGTATTACACTGTGGGGTAATAATGAGGGTATTATACTGTGTGGGGTAATAATGAGGGTATTACACTGTTGGGTAATAATGAGGGCATTATACTGTGTGGGGGTAATAATGAGGGCATTATACTGTGTGGGGTAATAATGAGGGTATTACACTGTGGGGTAATAATGAGGGCATTATACTGTGTGGGGGTAATAATGAGGGTATTATACTGTGTGGGGGTAATAATGAGGGTATTATACTGTGTGGGGGTAATAATGAGGACATTACACTGTGTTTGGTGATAATGAGGGTATTATACTGTCTGGGGGTAATAATAAGGACATTATACTGTGTGGGGTAATAATAAGGACATTACACTGTGTGGGATAATAATGAGGGTATTATTCTGTGTGGGGTAATAATGAGGGTATTACACTGTGTGGGGTAATAATGAGGGTATTATACTGTGTGGGGGTAATAATGAGGATATTATACTGTGTGGGGTAATAATGAGGGCATTATACTGTGTGGGGTAATAATGAGAGTATTTCACTGTGTGGGGTAATAATGAGGGCATTATACTGTGTGGGGAAATAATGAGGGTATTATACTGTGTGGGGGTAATAATGAGGGTATTATACTATGTGGGGGTAATAATGAGGACATTACACTGTGTGGGGTAATAATGAGGGTATTATACTGTGTGGGGTAATAATGAGGGTATTATACTGTGTGGGGGTAATAATGAGGGTATTATACTATGTGGGGGTAATAATGAGGACATTACACTGTGTGGGGTAATAATGAGGGTATTATACTGTGTGGGGTAATAATCAGGGTATTATACTGTGTGGGGTAATAATGAGGGTATTATACTGTCTGGGGGTAATAATAAGGACATTATACTGTGTGGGGTAATAATGAGGACACTACACTATGTGGGATAATAATGAGGGTATTATACTGTGTGGGGTAATAATGAGGGTATTATACTGTGTGGCGAAATAATGAGGGTATTATACTGTGTGGGGAAATAATGAGGGTATTATACTGTGTGGGGGTAATAATGAGGGAATTATACTGTGTGGGAGTAATAATGAGGACATTACACTGTGTGGGGTAATAATGAGGGTATTATACTGTGTGGGGTAGTAATGAGGCTATTATACTGTCTGGGGGTAATAATAAGGACATTACACTATGTGGGGTAATAATGAGGGTATTATACTGTGTGGGGTAATAATGAGGGTATTTTACTGTGTGGGGTAATAATGAGGACGTTACACTGTGTGGGGGTAATAATGAGGGTATTATACTGTATGGGGTAATAATGAGGGTATTACACTGTGTGGGGTAATAATGAGGGTATTATACTGTGTGGGGTAATAATGAGGGTATTATACTGTGTGGGGTAATAATGAGGGCATTATACTGTGTGGGGTAATAATGAGGGCATTATACTGTGTGGGGTAATAATGAGGGCATTATAATGTGGGGGGGTAATAATGAGGGTATTATACTGTGTGGGGTAATAATGAGGGCATTATAATGTGGGGGGTAATAATGAGGGTATTATACTGTGTGGGGTAATAATGAGGGCATTATACTGTGTGGGGTAATAATGAGGTCATTATAGTGTGTGGGGTAATAATGAGGGCATTATACTGTGTGGGGTAATAATGAGGGTATTATACTGTGTGGGGTAATAATGAGGGTATTACACTGTGGGGTAATAATGAGGGCATTATACTGTGTGGGGTTATAATGAGGGTATTATACTGTGTGGGGTAATAATGAGGACATTATACTGTGTGGGGTAATAATGAGGGTATTACACTGTGTGGGGTAATAATGAGGGTATTATACTGTGTAGGGTAATAATGAGGGTATTATACTGTGTGGGGTAATATTGAGGGCTTTATACTGTGTGGGGTAATAATGAGGGTATTATACTGTGTGGGGTAATAATGAGGGCGTTATACTGTGTGGGGTAATAATGAAGGTATTACACTGTGTGGGGTAATAATGAGGGTATTATACTGTGTAGGGTAATAATGAGGGTATTATACTGTGTGGGGTAATATTGAGGGCATTATACTGTGTGGGGTAATAATGAGGGCATTATACTGTGTGGGGTAATAATGAGGGTATTATACTGTGTGGGGTAATAATGAGGGCATTATACTGTGTGGGGTAATAATGAGGGCATTATACTGTGTGGGGTAATAATGAGGACATTATACTGTGTGGGGTAATAATGAGGGTATTATACTGTGTGGGGTAATAATGAGGACATTATACTGTGTGGGGTAATAATGAGGACATTACACTGTGTGGGGTAATAATGAGGGCATTATACTGTGTGGGGTAATAATGAGGGTATTATACTGTGTGGGGGTAATAATGAGGATATTATACTGTGTGGGGTAATAATGAGGGCATTATACTGTGTGGGGTAATAATGAGGGTATTATACTGTGTGGGGTAATAATGAGTGCATTATACTGTGTGGGGAAATAATGAGGGTATTATACTGTGTGGGGTAATAATGAGGGTATTACACTGTGTGGGGTAATAATGAGGGTATTATACTGTGTGAGGTAATAATGAGGGTATTACACTGTGTGGGGTAATAATGAGGGTATTATACTGTGTGGGGTAATAATGAGGGTATTATACTGTGTGGGGGAATAATGAGGACATTACACTGTGTGGGGTAATAATGAGGACATTACACTGTGTGGGGTAATAATGAGGGTTTTATACTGTGTAGGGTAATAATGAGGGTATTATACTGTGTGGGGTAATATTGAGGGCATTATACTGTGTGGGGTAATAATGAGGGCATTATACTGTGTGGGGTAATAATGAGGGTATTATACTGTGTGGGGTAATAATGAGGGCATTATACTGTGTGGGGTAATAATGAGGGCATTATACTGTGTGGGGTAATAATGAGGACATTATACTGTGTGGGGTAATAATGAGGGTATTATACTGTGTGGGGTAATAATGAGGGCATTATACTGTGTGGGGTAATAATGAGGACATTACACTGTGTGGGGTAATAATGAGGGCATTATACTGTGTGGGGTAATAATGAGGGTATTATACTGTGTGGGGGTAATAATGAGGACATTATACTGTGTGGGGTAATAATGAGGGCATTATACTGTGTGGGGTAATAATGAGGGTATTATACTGTGTGGGGTAATAATGAGTGCATTATACTGTGTGGGGAAATAATGAGGGTATTATACTGTGTGGGGTAATAATGAGGGTATTATACTGTGTGGGGGTAATAATGAAAACATTAAACTGTGTGGGGTAATAATGAGGGTATTATACTGTGTGGGGTAATAATGAGGGTATTATACTGTCTGGGGGTAATAATAAGAACATTATACTGTGTGGGGTAATAATGAGGACACTACACTATGTGGGGTAATAATGAGGGTATTATACTGTGTGGGGTAATAAGGAGGACATTACACTGTGTGGGGGTAATAATGAGGGTATTATACTGTATGGGGTAATAATGAGGGTATTATACTGTGTGGGGTAATAATGAGGGTATTATACTGTGTGGGGTAATAATGAGGGTATTACACTGTGTGGGGTAATAATGAGGGCATTATACTGTGTGGGGTAATAATGAGGGTATTATACTGTGTGGGGGTAATAATGAGGACATTACACTGTGTGGGGTAATAATGAGGGCATTATACTGTGTGGGGTAATAATGAGGGTATTATACTGTGTGGGGTAATAATGAGGGCATTATACTGTGTGGGGTAATAATGAGGGTATTATACTGTGTGGGGTAATAATGAGGGTATTATACTGTGTGGGGTAATAATGAGGGCATTATACTGTGTGGGGTAATAATGAGGGTATTACACTGTGGGGTAATAATGAGGGCATTATACTGTGTGGGGGTAATAATGAGGGTATTATACTGTGTGGGGGTAATAATGAGGACATTATACTGTGTGGGGTAATATTGAGGGCATTATACTGTGTGGGGTAATAATGAGGGTATTATACTGTGTAGGGTAATAATGAGGGCATTATACTGTGTGGGGTAATAATGAGGGTATTACACTGTGTGGGGTAATAATGAGGGCATTATACTGTGTGGGGAAATAATGAGGGTATTATACTGTGTGGGGGTAATAATGAGGGTATTATACTGTGTGGGGGTAATAATGAGGACATTACACTGTGTGGGGGTAATAATGAGGGTATTATACTGTGTGGGGTATAGTAGTGCAGGGTATTATACTGTCTGGGGGTAATAATAAGGACATTATACTGTGTGGGGTAATAATGAGGACACTACACTATGTGGGGTAATAATAAGGGTATTATACTGTGTGGGGTAATAATGAGGACATTACACTGTGTGGGGGTAATAATGAGGTTATTATGCTGTATGGGGTAATAATGAGGGTATTACATTGTGTGGGGTAATAATGAGGGTATTATACTGTGTGGGTTAATAATGAGGGTATTATACTGTGTGGGGTAATAATGAGGGTATTATACTGTGTAGGGTAATAATGAGGGTATTACACTGTGTGGGGTAATAATGAGGGTATTATACTGTGTGGGGTAATAATGAGGGGTATTATACTGTGTGGGGGTAATAATGAGGGTATTATACTGTGTGGGGGTAATAATGAGGACATTACACTGTGTGGGGTAATAATGAGGGTATTATACTGTGTGGGGTAATAATGAGGGCATTATACTGTGTGGGGTAATAATGAGGGTATTATACTGTGTGGGGTAATAATGAGGGCATTATACTGTGTGGGGTTAATAATGAGGGCATTATACTGTGTGGGGTAATAATGAGGGTATTATACTGTGTGGGGTAATAATGAGGGCATTATACTTTGTGGGGTAATAATGAGGGTATTATACTGTGTGGGGTAATAATGAGGGCATTATACTGTGTTTGGTAATAATGAGGGCATTATACTGTGTGGGGTAATAATGAGGGCATTATACTGTGTGGGGTAATAATGAGGGTATTATACTGTGTGGGGTAATAATGAGGGTATTACACTGTGGGGTAATAATGAGGGCATTATACTGTGTGGGGTAATAATGAGGGTGTTATACTGTGTGGGGTAATAATGAGGACATTATACTGTGTGGGGTAATAATGAGGGTATTACACTGTGTGGGGTATTAATGAGGGTATTATACTGTGTAGGGTAATAATGAGGGTATTATACTGTGTGGGGTAATATTGAGGGCATTATACTGTGTGGGTTAATAATGAGGGCATTATACTGTGTGGGGTAATAATGAGGGTATTATACTGTGTGGGGTAATAATGAGGGCATTATACTGTGTGGGGTAATAATGAGGGCATTATACTGTGTGGGGTAATAATGAGGGCATTATACTGTGTGGGGTAATAATGAGGGTATTATACTGTGTGGGGTAATAATGAGGGCATTATACTGTGTGGGGTAAAAATGAGGGTATTATACTGTGTGGGGGTAATAATGAGGGCATTATATTGTGTGGGGTAGTAATGAGGGTATTATACTGTGTGGGGTAATAATGAGGGCATTATACTGTGTGGGGTAATAATGAGGGTATTACACTGTGTGGGGTAATAATGAGGGTATTACACTGTGTGGGGTAATAATGAGGGAATTACACTGTGTGGGGGTAATAATGAGGGTATTATACTGTGTGGGGGTAATAATGAGGACAATATACTGTGTGGGGTAATAATGAGGGTATTATACTGTGTGGGGTAATAATGAGGACATTATACTGTGTGGGGTAATAATGAGGGTATTACACTGTGTGGGGTAATAATGAGGGCATTATACTGTGTGGGGAAATAATGAGGGTATTATACTGTGTGGGGGTAATAATGAGGGCATTATACTGTGTGGGGGTAATAATGAGGACATTACACTGTGTGGGGTAATAATGAGGGTATTATACTGTGTGGGGTAATAGTGAGGGTATTATACTGTCTGGGGGTAATAATAAGGACATTATACTGTGTGGGGTAATAATGAGGACACTACACTATGTGGGGTAATAATAAGGGTATTATACTGTGTGGGGTAATAATGAGGACATTACACTGTGTGGGGGTAATAATGAGGTTATTATGCTGTATGGGGTAATAATGAGGGTATTACATTGTGTGGGGTAATAATGAGGGTATTATACTGTGTGGGTTAATAATGAGGGTATTATACTGTGTGGGGTAATAATGAGGGTATTATACTGTGTAGGGTAATAATGAGGGTATTTACACTGTGTGGGTTAATAATGAGGGTATTATACTGTGTGGGGTAATAATGAGGGTATTATACTGTGTGGGGGTAATAATGAGGGTATTATACTGTGTGGGGGTAATAATGAGGACATTACACTGTGTGGGGTAATAATGAGGGTATTATACTGTGTGGGGTAATAATGAGGGCATTATACTGTGTGGGGTAATAATGAGGGTATTATACTGTGTGGGGTAATAATGAGGGCATTATACTGTGTGGGGTAATAATGAGGGCATTATACTGTGTGGGGTAATAATGAGGGTATTATACTGTGTGGGGTAATAATGAGGGCATTATACTTTGTGGGGTAATAATGAGGGTATTATACTGTGTGGGGTAATAATGAGGGCATTATACTGTGTTTGGTAATAATGAGGGCATTATACTGTGTGGGGTAATAATGAGGGCATTATACTGTGTGGGGTAATAATGAGGGTATTATACTGTGTGGGGTAATAATGAGGGTATTACACTGTGGGGTAATAATGAGGGCATTATACTGTGTGGGGTAATAATGAGGGTGTTATACTGTGTGGGGTAATAATGAGGACATTATACTGTGTGGGGTAATAATGAGGGTATTACACTGTGTGGGGTATTAATGAGGGTATTATACTGTGTAGGGTAATAATGAGGGTATTATACTGTGTGGGGGTAATAATGAGGGTATTATACTGTGTTGGGGTAATAATGAGGGTATTATACTGTGTGGGGGAAATAATGAGGGTATTATACTGTGTTGGGGTAATAATGAGGACATTACACTGTGTGGGGTGATAATGAGGGTATTATACTGTGTGGGGGTAATAATAAGGACATTATACTGTGTGGGGTAATAATGAGGACATTAAACTGTGTGGGGGTAATAATGAGGGTATTATACTGTATGGGGTATTAATGAGGGTATTACACTGTGTGGGGTAATAATGAGGGTATTATACTGTGTGAGGTAATAATGAGGGTATTATTCTGTGTGAGGTAATAATGAGGGTATTATACTGTGTGTGGTAATAATGAGGGTATTACACTGTGTGGGGTAATAATGAGGGTATTATACTGTGTGGGGTAATAATGACGGTATTATACAGTGTGGGGGTAATAATGAGGGTATTATACTGTGTGGGGTAATAATGACGGTATTATACTGTGTGGGGGTAATAATGAGGGTATTACACTGTGTGGGGTAATAATGAGGGCATTATACTGTGTGGGGTAATAATGAGGGTATTGCACTGTTTGGGGTAATAATGAGGGTATTACACTGTGTGGAGTAATAATGAGGGTATTATACTGTGTGGGGTAATAATGAGGGTATTATACTGTGTGGGGTAATAATGAGGGTATTATACTGTGTGGGGGTAATAATGAGGACATTATACTGTGTGGGGTAATAATGAGGGTATTACACTGTGTGGGGTAATAATGAGGGTATTATACTGTGTGGGGTAATAATGAGGGTATTATACTGTGTGGGGGTAATAATGAGGGTATTATACTGTGTTGGGGTAATAATGAGGGTATTATACTGTGTGGGGGAAATAATGAGGGTATTATACTGTGTTGGGGTAATAATGAGGACATTACACTGTGTGGGGTGATAATGAGGGTATTATACTGTGTGAGGTAATAATGAGGGTATTACACTGTGTGGGGTAATAATGAGGGTATTATACTGTGTGGGGTAATAATGACGGTATTATACAGTGTGGGGGTAATAATGAGGGTATTATACTGTGTGGGGTAATAATGACGGTATTATACTGTGTGGGGGTAATAATGAGGGTATTACACTGTGTGGGGTAATAATGAGGGCATTATACTGTGTGGGGTAATAATGAGGGTATTATACTGTGTGGGGTAATAATGAGGGCATTATACTGTGTGGGGTAATAATGAGGGCATTATACTGTGTGGGGTAATAATGAGGGCATTATACTGTGTGGGGTAATAATGAGGGTATTATACTGTGTGGGGTAATAATGAGGGTATTACACTTTGGGGTAATAATGAGGGCATTATACTGTGTGGGGTAATAATGAGGGTATTACACTGTGGGGTAATAATGAGGGTATTATACTGTGTGGGGTAATAATGAGGGTATTACACTGTGGGGTAATAATGAGGGCATTATACTGTGTGGGGGTAATAATGAGGGCATTATACTGTGTGGGGTAATAATGAGGGTATTACACTGTGGGGTAATAATGAGGGCATTATACTGTGTGGGGGTAATAATGAGGGTATTATACTGTGTGGGGGTAATAATGAGGACATTACACTGTGTTTGGTGATAATGAGGGTATTATACTGTCTGGGGGTAATAATAAGGACATTATACTGTGTGGGGTAATAATAAGGACATTACACTGTGTGGGATAATAATGAGGGTATTATTCTGTGTGGGGTAATAATGAGGGTATTACACTGTGTGGGGTAATAATGAGGGTATTATACTGTGTGGGGGTAATAATGAGGACATTATACTGTGTGGGGTAATAATGAGGACATTACACTGTGTGGGGGTAATAATGAGGGTATTATACTGTATGGGGTAATAATGAGGGTATTACACTCTGTGGGGTAATAATGAGGGTATTATACTGTGTGGGGTAATAATGAGGGTATTATACTGTGTGGGGTAATAATGAGGGTATTATACTGTGTGGGGTAATAATGAGGGTATTACACTGTGTGGGGTAATAATGAGGGTATTATACTGTGTGGGGTAATAATGAGGGTATTATACTGTGTGGGGGTAATAATGAGGACATTACATTGTGTGGGGTAATGATGAGGGTATTATACTGTGTGGGGTAATAATGAGGGCATTTTACTGTGTGGGGTAATAATGAGGGCATTATACTGTGTAGTAATAATGAGGGTATTATACTGTGTGGGGTAATAATGAGGGCATTATACTGTGTGGGGTAATAATTAGGGTATTATACTGTGTGGGGTAATAATGAGGGTATTATACTGTGTGGGGTAATAATGAGGGCATTATACTGTGTGGGGTAAAAATGAGGGTATTATACTGTTTGGGGTAATAATGAGGACATTACACTGTGTGGGGTAATAATGAGGGTTTTATACTGTGTGGGGTAATAATGAGGTCATTATACTGTGTGGGGTAATAATGAGGGCATTATACTGTGTGGGGTAATAATGAGGGCATTATACTGTGTGGGGTAATAATGAGGGCATTACACTGTGTGGGGTAATAATGAGGGTATTAGATTGTGTGGGGTAATAATGAGGGTATTAGACTGTGTTGGGTAATAATGAGGGTATTATACTGTGTGGGGTAATAATGAGGGTATTATACTGTGTGGGGTAATATTGAGGGCATTATACTGTGTGGGGTAATAATGAGGGCATTATACTGTGTGGGGTAATAATGAGGGCATTACACTGTGTGGGGTAATAATGAGGGTATTAGATTGTGTGGGGTAATAATGAGGGTATTAGACTGTGTGGGGTAATAATGAGGGAATTATACTGTGTGGGGTAATAATGAGGACATTATACTGTGTGGGGTAATAATGAGGGTATTACACTGTGTGGGGTAATAATGAGGGTAATATACTGTGTAGGGTAATAATGAGGGCATTATGCTGTGTGGGGTAATAATGAGGGTATTATACTGTGTGGGGTAATAATGAGGGCATTATACTGTGTGGGGTAATAATGAGGGTATTATACTGTGTGGGGTAATAATGAGGGCATTATACTGTGTGGGGTAATAATGAGGGTATTATACTGTGTGGGGTAATAATGAGGCCATTATACTGTGTGGGGTAATAATGAGGGCATTATACTGTGTGGGGTAATAATGAGGGCATTATACTGTGTGGGGTAATAATGAGGGTATTATACTGTTGGAGTAATAATGAAGGTATTACACTGTGGGGTAATAATGAGGGTATTATACTGTGTGGGGTAAAAATGAGGGTATTACACTGTGTGGGGTAATAATGAGGGCATTATACTGTGTGGGGTAATAATGAGGGTATTATACTGTGTGGGGTAATAATGGGGGTATTACACTGTGTGGGGTAATAATGAGGGCATTATACTGTGTGGGGTAATAATGAGGGTATTATACTGTGGGGTAATAATGAGGGCATTATACTATGTGGGGTAATAATGAGGGCATTATACTGTGTGGGGTAATAATGAGGGCATTATACTGTGTGGGGTAATAATGAGGGCATTATACTGTGTGGGGTAATAATGAGGGCATTACACTGTGTGGAGTAATAATGAGGGCATTATACTGTGTGGGGTAATAATGAGGGCATTATACTGTGTGGGGTAATAATGAGGGCATTATACTGTGTGGGGTAATAATGAAGGTATTACACTGTGGGGTAATAATGAGGGTATTACACTGGGGTAATAATGAGGGCATTATACTGTGTGGGGTAATAATGAGGGTATTATACTGTGTGGGGTAATAATGAGGGCATTATACTATGTGGGGTAATAATGAGGACATTACACTGTGTGGGGTAATTATGAGGGTATTACACTGTGTGGGGTAATAATGAGGGCATTATACTATGTGGGGTAATAATGAGGACATTACACTGTGTGGGGTAATTATGAGGGTATTACACTGTGTGGGGTAATAATGAGGGTATTATACTGTGTGGGGTAATAATGAGGGTATTATACTGTGTGGGGTAATAATGAGGGTATTACACTGTGTGGGGTAATAATGAGGGTATTATACTGTGTGGGGTAATAATGAGGGTATTATACTGTGTGGGGTAATAATGAGGGTATTACACTGTGTGGGGTAATAATGAGGGCATTATACTGTGTGGGGTAATAATAAGAGCATTATACTGTGTGGGGTAATAATGAGGGCATTATACTATGTGGGGTAATAATGAGGACATTACACTGTGTGGGGTAATAATGAGGGTATTACACTGTGTGGGGTAATAATGAGGGCATTATACTGTGTGGGGTAATAATAAGAGCATTATACTGTGTGGGGTAATAATGAGGGTTTTATACTGTGTGGGGTAATAATTAGGGCATTACACTGTGTGGGGTAATAATGAGGGTATTACACTGTGTGGGGTAATAATGAGGGCATTATACTGTGTGGGGTAATAATGAGGACATTATACTTTGTGGGGTAATAATGAGGGTATTATACTGTGTGGGGTAATAATGAGGGCATTATACTATGTGGGGTAATAATGAGGACATTACACTGTGTGGGGTAATAATGAGGGTATTACACTGTGTGGGGTAATAATGAGGGTATTATACTGTGTGGGGTAATAATGAGGGTATTACACTGTGTGGGGTAATAATGAGGGTATTATACTGTGTGTGGTAATAATGAGGGTATTATACTGTGTGGGGTAATAATTAGGGTATTACACTGTGTGGGGTAATAATGAGGGCATTATACTGTGTGGGGTAATAATGAGGGTATTACACTGTGTGGGGTAATAATGAGGGCATTACACTATGTGGGGTAATAATGAGGGCATTATACTGTGTGGGGTAATAATGAGGGCATTATACTGTGAGGGGTAATAATGAGGGCATTATACTGTGTGGGGTAATAATGAGGGCATTATACTGTGTGGGGTAATAATGAAGGTATTACACTGTGGGGTAATAATGAGAGTATTACACTGTGGGGTAATAATGAGGACATTATACTGTGTGGGGTAATAATGAGGGTATTATACTGTGTGGGGTAATAATGAGGGTATTACACCGTGTGGGGTAATAGTGAGGGCATTATACTGTGTGGGGTAATAATGAGGGTATTATACTGTGTGGGGTAATAATGAGGGTATTACACTGTGTGGGGTAATAATGAGGGTATTATACTGTGTGGGGTAATAATGAGGGTATTATACTGTGTGGGGTAATAATGAGGGCATTATACTATGTGGGGTAATAATGAGGACATTACACTGTGTGGGGTAATAATGAGGGTATTACACTGTGTGGGGTAATAATGAGGGTATTATATTGTGTGGGGTAATAATGAGTGTATTATACTGTGTTGGGGTAATAATGAGGGTATTACACTGTGTGGGGTAATAATGAGGGTATTACACTGTGTGGGGTAATAATGAGGGTATTATACTGTGTGGGGTAATAATGAGGATATTATACTGTGTGGGGTAATAATGAGGACATTACATTGTGTGGGGTAATAATGAGGGTATTACACAGTGTGGGGTAATAATGAGGGCATTATACTGTGTGGGGTAATAATGAGGGCATTATTCTGTGTGGGGTAATAATGAGAGCATTATACTATTTGGGGTAATAATGAGGGCATTATACTGTGTGGGATAATAATGAAGGTATTACACTGTGGGGTAATAATGAGAGTATTACACTGTGGGGTAATAATGAGGACATTATACTGTGTGGGGTAATAATGAGGGTATTATACTGTGTGGGGTAATAATGAAGGTATTACACTGTGTGGGGTAATAATGAGGGGATTATACTGTGTGGGGTAATAATGAGGGTATTATACTGTGTGGGGTAATAATGAGGGTATTACACTGTGTGGGGTAATAATGAGGGTATTATACTGTGTGGGGTAATAATGAGGGTATTATATTGTGTGGGGTAATAATGAGGACATTATACTATGTGGGGTAATAATGAGGACATTACACTATGTGGGGTAATAATGAGGGTATTACACTGTGTGGGGTAATAATGAGGGTATTATACTATGTGGGGTAATAATGAGGGTATTATACTGTGTGAGGTAATAATGAGGGTATTATACTGTGTGGGGGTCATAATGAGGGTATTACACTGTGTGGGGTAATAATGAGGGTATTATACTGTGTGGGGTAATAATGAGGGTATTACACTGTGTGGGGTAATAATGAGGGTATTATACTGTGTGGGGTAATAATGAGGGTATTATACTGTGTGGGGTAATAATTAGGGTATTACACTGTGTGGGGTAATAATGAGGGCATTATACTGTGTGGGGTAATAATGAGGGTTTTACACTGTGTGGGGTAATAATGAGGGCATTATACTATGTGGGGTAATAATGAGGGCATTATTCTGTGTGGGGTAATAATGAGGGCATTATACTGTGTGGGGTAATAATGAGGGCATTATACTGTGTGGGGTAATAATGAGGGCATTATACTGTGTGGGGTAATAATGAAGGTAATACACTGTGGGGTAATAATGAGAGTATTATACTGTGGGGTAATAATGAGGACATTATACTGTGTGGGGTAATAATGAGGGTATTATACTGTGTGGGGTAATAATGAGGGTATTACACTGTGTGGGGTAATAGTGAGGGCATTATACTGTGTGGGGTAATAATGAGGGTATTATACTGTGTGGGGTAATAATGAGGGTATTACACTGTGTGGGGTAATAATGAGAGTATTACACTGTGGGGTAATAATGAGGGCATTATACTGTGTGGGGTAATAATGAAGGTATTACACTGTGTGGGGTAATAATGAGAGTATTACACTGTGGGGTAATAATGAGGACATTATACTGTGTGGGGTAATAATGAAGGTATTATACTGTGTGGGGTAATAATGAGGGTATTACACTGTGTGGGGTAATAATGAGGGCATTATACTGTGTGGGGTAATAATGAGGGTATTATACTGTGTGGGGTAATAATGAGGGTATTATACTGTGTGGGGGTCATAATGAGGGTATTACACTGTGTGGGGTAATAATGAGGGTATTACACTGTGTGGGGTAATAATGAGGGTATTATACTGTGTGGGGTAATAATGAGGGCATTATAGTATGTGGGGTAATAATGAGGGTATTTTACTGTGTAGGGTAATAATGAGGGTATTATACTGTGTGGGGTAATATTGAGGGCATTATACTGTGTGGGGTAATAATGAAGGTATTACACTGTGGGGTAATAATGAGAGTATTACACTGTGGGGTAATAATGAGGGCATTATACTGTGTGGGGTAATAATGAAGGTATTACACTGTGGGGTAATAATGAGAGTATTACACTGTGGGGTAATAATGAGGACATTTTACTGTGTGGGGTAATAATGAGGGTATTATACTGTGTGGGGTAATAATGAGGGTATTACACTGTGTGGGGTAATAGTGAGGGCATTATACTGTGTGGGGTAATAATGAGGGTATTATACTGTGTGGGGTAATAATGAGGGTATTACACTGTGTGGGGTAATAATGAGGGTATTATACTGTGTGGGGTAATAATGAGGGTATTATACTGTGTGGGGTAATAATGAGGGCATTATACTATGTGGGGTAATAATGAGGACATTACACTGTGTGGGGTAATAATGAGGGTATTACACTGTGTGGGGTAATAATGAGGGTATTATACTGTGTGGGGTAATAATGAGGGTATTATACTGTGTGGGGTAATAATGAGGGTATTACACTGTGTGGGGTAATAATGAGGGTATTATACTGTGTGGGGTAATAATGAGGGTATTATACTGTGTGGGGTAATAATGAGGACATTACATTGTGTGGGGTAATAATGAGGGCATTATTCTGTGTGGGGTAATAATGAGGGCATTATACTGTGTGGGGTAATAATGAGGGCATTATTCTGTGTGGGGTAATAATGAGGGCATTATACTGTGTGGGGTAATAATGAGGGCATTATACTGTGTGGGGTAATAATGAGGGTATTATACTGTGTGGGGTAATAATGAGGGTATTACACTGTGGGGTAATAATGAGGGTATTATACTGTGTGGGGTAATAATGAGGGTATTATACTGTGTGGGGTAATAATGAGGGCATTATACTGTGTGGGGTAATAATGAGGGTATTATACTGTGTGGGGTAATAATGAGGGTATTACACTGTGGGGTAATAATGAGGGTATTATACTGTGTGGGGTAATAATGAGGGTATTATACTGTGTGGGGGTAATAATGAGGGTATTATACTGTGTGGGGGTAATAAGGAGGGTATTATACTGTGTACAGGCACTGAGGGGCATTATACTATACGCAGGCGCACTGTATCTCTTCCAGTGACTGCTCTGTCTCTGGTATCAGTACTCAGCCCCGCCCCTCGCATACTCAGCCCCGCCCCTCGCATACTCAGCCCCGCCCCTCGCATACTCAGCCCCGCCCCTCGCATACTCAGCCCCGCCCCTCCAACACACTCACGTGACCTTGCTGGTGCCAGTGACAGAGAAACTCCCAAAATCCCGCGCAGCTCCATAGCAACACTTCCTGAGGAGAGAGACGGAGACAGAGACAGGCGGCCGTGTGACAGGTGAGGAGGAGAGACCCGGCTGTATATACTGTATATATCTACTATACTGTGCTATATACTGTATATGTGCTATACTGTGCTATATACTGTATATATCTACTATACTGTGCTATATACTGTATATGTGCTGTACTGTGCTATATACTGTATATATCTACTATACTGTGCTATATACTGTATATATGTGCTGTACTGTGCTATATACTGTATATATGTGCTATACTGTGCTATATACTGTATATATGTGCTATACTGTGCTATATACTGTATATATGTGCTGTACTGTGCTATATACTGTATATATGTACTATACTGTGCTATATACACGTGCTGTACTGTGCTATATACTGTATATATGTACTATACTGTGCTATATACACGTGCTGTACTGTGCTATATACTGTATATATGTGCTGTACTGTGCTATATACACGTGCTGTACTGTGCTATATACTGTATATATGTACTATACTGTGCTATATACACGTGCTGTACTGTGCTATATACTGTATATATGTGCTGTACTGTGCTATATACACGTGCTGTACTGTGCTATATACTGTATATATGTACTGTACTGTGCTATATACACGTGCTGTACTGTGCTATATACTGTATATATGTGCTGTACTGTGCTATATACACGTGCTGTACTGTGCTATATACTGTATATATGTACTATACTGTGCTATATACACGTGCTGTACTGTGCTATATACTGTATATATCTACTATACTGTGCTATATACACGTGCTGTACTGTGCTATATACTGTATATATGTGCTGTACTGTGCTATATACACGTGCTGTACTGTGCTATATACTGTATATATGTGCTGTACTGTGCTATATACTGTATATATGTGCTGTACTGTGCTATATACTGTATATATGTGCTATACTGTGCTATATACTGTATATATGTGCTGTACTGTGCTATATACTGTATATATCTACTATACTGTGCTATATACACGTGCTGTACTGTGCTATATACTGTATATATGTACTATACTGTGCTATATACACGTGCTGTACTGTGCTATATACTGTATATATGTGCTGTACTGTGCTATATACACGTGCTGTACTGTGCTATATACTGTATATATGTACTATACTGTGCTATATACACGTGCTGTACTGTGCTATATACTGTATATATGTACTATACTGTGCTATATACACGTGCTGTACTGTGCTATATACTGTATATATGTGCTGTACTGTGCTATATACACGTGCTGTACTGTGCTATATACTGTATATATGTGCTGTACTGTGCTATATACACGTGCTGTACTGTGATATATACTGTATATATGTACTGTACTGTGCTATATACACGTGCTGTACTGTGCTATATACTGTATATATCTACTATACTGTGCTATATACACGTGCTGTACTGTGCTATATACTGTATATATCTACTATACTGTGCTATATACACGTGCTGTACTGTGCTATATACTGTATATATGTACTATACTGTGCTATATACACGTGCTGTACTGTGCTATATACTGTATATATCTACTATACTGTGCTATATACACGTGCTGTACTGTGCTATATACTGTATATATGTGCTGTACTGTGCTATATACACGTGCTGTACTGTGCTATATACTGTATATATCTACTATACTGTGCTATATACTGTATATATGTGCTATACTGTGCTATATACACGTGCTGTACTGTGCTATATACTGTATATATGTACTGTACTGTGCTATATACACGTGCTGTACTGTGCTATATACTGTATATATGTGCTGTACTGTGCTATATACACGTGCTGTACTGTGCTATATACTGTATATATGTACTGTACTGTGCTATATACTGTATATATGTGCTGTACTGTGCTATATACTGTATATATCTACTATACTGTGCTATATACTGTATATATGTGCTATACTGTGCTATATACACGTGCTGTACTGTGCTATATACTGTATATATGTACTATACTGTGCTATATACACGTGCTGTACTGTGCTATATACTGTATATATGTGCTGTACTGTGCTATATACTGTATATACGTGCTGTACTGTGCTATATACTGTATATATCTACTATACTGTGCTATATACACGTGCTGTACTGTGCTATATACTATATATGTGCTATACTGTGCTATATACACGTGCTGTACTGTGCTATATACTGTATATATGTACTATACTGTGCTATATACACGTGCTGTACTGTGCTATATACTGTATATATCTACTATACTGTGCTATATACTGTATATGTGCTGTACTGTGCTATATACTGTATATATCTACTATACTGTGCTATATACTGTATATATGTGCTGTACTGTGCTATATACTGTATATATGTGCTATACTGTGCTATATACTGTATATATGTGCTGTACTGTGCTATATACTGTATATATGTACTATACTGTGCTATATACACGTGCTGTACTGTGCTATATACTGTATATATGTACTATACTGTGCTATATACACGTGCTGTACTGTGCTATATACTGTATATATGTACTGTACTGTGCTATATACACGTGCTGTACTGTGCTATATACTGTATATATGTACTATACTGTGCTATATACACGTGCTGTACTGTGCTATATACTGTATATATGTGCTGTACTGTGCTATATACACGTGCTGTACTGTGCTATATACTGTATATATGTACTATACTGTGCTATATACACGTGCTGTACTGTGCTATATACTGTATATATGTGCTGTACTGTGCTATATACACGTGCTGTACTGTGCTATATACTGTATATATGTACTGTACTGTGCTATATACACGTGCTGTACTGTGCTATATACTGTATATATGTACTATACTGTGCTATATACACGTGCTGTACTGTGCTATATACTGTATATATCTACTATACTGTGCTATATACACGTGCTGTACTGTGCTATATACTGTATATATGTGCTGTACTGTGCTATATACACGTGCTGTACTGTGCTATATACTGTATATATGTGCTGTACTGTGCTATATACTGTAATATGTGCTGTACTGTGCTATATACTGTATATATGTGCTATACTGTGCTATATACTGTATATATGTGCTGTACTGTGCTATATACTGTATATATCTACTATACTGTGCTATATACACGTGCTGTACTGTGCTATATACTGTATATATGTACTATACTGTGCTATATACACGTGCTGTACTGTGCTATATACTGTATATATGTGCTGTACTGTGCTATATACACGTGCTGTACTGTGCTATATACTGTATATATGTACTGTTACTGTGCTATATACACGTGCTGTACTGTGCTATATACTGTATATATCTACTATACTGTGCTATATACACGTGCTGTACTGTGCTATATACTGTATATATCTACTATACTGTGCTATATACACGTGCTGTACTGTGCTATATACTGTATATATGTACTATACTGTGCTATATACACGTGCTGTACTGTGCTATATACTGTATATATCTACTATACTGTGCTATATACACGTGCTGTACTGTGCTATATACTGTATATATGTGCTGTACTGTGCTATATACACGTGCTGTACTGTGCTATATACTGTATATATCTACTATACTGTTGCTATATACTGTATATATGTTGCTATACTGTGCTATATACACGTGCTGTACTGTTGCTATATACTGTATATATGTACTGTACTGTGCTATATACACGTGCTGTACTGTGCTATATACTGTATATATGTGCTGTACTGTGCTATATACACGTGCTGTACTGTGCTATATACTGTATATATGTACTGTACTGTGCTATATACTGTATATATGTGCTGTACTGTGCTATATACTGTATATATCTACTATACTGTGCTATATACTGTATATATGTGCTATACTGTGCTATATACACGTGCTGTACTGTGCTATATACTGTATATATGTACTATACTGTGCTATATACACGTGCTGTACTGTGCTATATACTGTATATATGTGCTGTACTGTGCTATATACTGTATATACGTGCTGTACTGTGCTATATACTGTATATATCTACTATACTGTGCTATATACACGTGCTGTACTGTGCTATATACTATATATGTGCTATACTGTGCTATATACACGTGCTGTACTGTGCTATATACTGTATATATGTACTATACTGTGCTATATACACGTGCTGTACTGTGCTATATACTGTATATATGTGCTGTACTGTGCTATATACTGTATATATCTACTATACTGTGCTATATACACGTGCTGTACTGTGCTATATACTGTATATATCTACTATACTGTGCTATATACACGTGCTGTACTGTGCTATATACTGTATATATCTCCTATACTGTGCTATATACACGTGCTGTACTGTGCTATATACTGTATATATCTACTATACTGTGCTATATGACACGTGCTGTACTGTGCTATATACTGTATATATGTACTATACTGTGCTATATACACGTGCTGTACTGTGCTATATACTGTATATATCTACTATACTGTGCTATATACACGTGCTGTACTGTGCTATATACTGTATATATCTACTATACTGTGCTATATACACGTGCTGTACTGTGCTATATACTGTATATATCTACTATACTGTGCTATATACACGTGCTGTACTGTGCTATATACTGTATATATCTACTATACTGTGCTATTATACTGTATATATGTGCTGTACTGTGCTATATACTGTATATACGTGCTGTCCTGTGCTATATACTGTATATATGTACTATACTGTGCTATATACACGTGCTGTACTGTGCTATATACTGTATATATGTACTATACTGTGCTATATACTGTATATACGTGCTGTACTGTGCTATATACTGTATATATGTGCTGTACTGTGCTATATACTGTATATACGTGCTGTACTGTTGCTATATACACGTGCTGTACTGTGCTATATACTGTATATATGTGCTGTACTGTGCTATATACACGTGCTGTACTGTGCTATATACTGTATATATGTGCTGTACTGTGCTATATACTGTATATACGTGCTGTACTGTGCTATATACTGTATATACGTGCTGTACTGTGCTATATACTGTATATACGTGCTGTACTGTGCTATATACTGTATATATGTGCTGTACTGTGCTATATACTGTATATATGTGCTGTCCTGTGCTATATACTGTATATATGTGCTGTACTGTGCTATATACTGTATATACGTGCTGTACTGTGCTATATACTGTATATATGTGCTGGTACTGTGCTATATACTGTATATATGTGCTGTACTGTGCTATATACTGTATATATGTACTATACTGTGCTATATACTGTATATACGTGCTGTACTGTGCTATATACTGTATATATGTACTGTGCTATATACTGTATATACGTGCTGTCCTGTGCTATATACTGTATATATGTGCTGTCCTGTGCTATATACTGTATATATGTGCTGTACTGTGCTATATACTGTATATATGTGCTGTCCTGTGCTATATACTGTATATATGTGCTGTACTGTGCTATATACTTGTATATACGTGCTGTACTGTGCTATGTACTGTATATACGTGCTGTACTGTGCTATATACTGTATATACGTGCTGTCCTGTGCTATATACTGTATATATGTGCTGTACTGTGCTATATACTGTATATATGTGCTGTACTGTTGCTATATACTGTATTATATATATATGTGCTGTACTGTGCTATATACTGTATATACGTGCTGTACTGTGCTATATACTGTATATATGTGCTGTACTGTGCTATATACTGTATATATGTGCTGTACTGTGCTGTCACGGGATGGTTAGAGTCCGGCAATAGGCAATGTGTAATATATATTTCATGTGGAATGTATTCTCTAACCTGTTGTAAACATCAGTGTGTAGTTGGCTGATTAGGGTCTAGTGTGTTAGCACATTGTATGCAAATACCTCTAACTAGTGAGGACCAGTGAGGACAATGGGTGGAGATAATCTGATCAGTGTCTCCAAGAAGATGTTGGATGGTGCATTGTCCATAGTAGACAGGGAGTCTGCTCTCCTTGGTATAGGTGAGGGGGGAAGGATCTGTGACTCAGCCCTTCCCACCCACAGATATAGGTGTAACAGTTTTAGTATATAGTTGTAGCTGGAGTTAGTATGTGTTAGCCGGCCTGTGCACAGCTCTGCAGAGAGCCAGGATATAGTTACAGGACCAAGGAACCAAAGTTATCATTGGATTGTGACTTCTGTGGACTTATTGTTATTACGGTTGATGTGACCGCCGCCGGCTACTAACTTTGTGGATTACAATAAATTGCTGTTGTCTCCCGACCTCTTGCGTCCGTGTTGATTCAAAAGACCATCCGGAGGAAGACGTATACTTTTGCTCCGTTACAACTGGTTGGCAGCGGTGGGATCAACAGCGGACAGCGAGATGGACTACAGCAGCTCAGCGATTAATGGAGCCACAACCTCAGAATACAGGAACTGGACTATGGCAAGTCTACAAGTAAGGGCCCGGGAACTAAACCTGAGTTACCAGGGAAGAACGAAAGAGCAACTGATCGAGGCACTGGAGGAGATGACCCTGCAAAGCGACCATGAGGAGGGCTGCCCCCAGGAGACAGTAGAGATACGGGAGTGGCAGGTACAGACCCAAAAGAGCAGATGGGTTGTTTTGTATGAGGAGGAATTGGCAGTGCTGGGGCTTAGGAGCAACTGCAGAGCAAAGGAGTAGAGCGTTACAGAGGGCTCAGGAAACGGAGAAGGAGGAACAGAGAATGGCGCATGAAAAGGAAAGAATGGCGCATGAAATGCGAATGGCTGAGATAACTGCGCGGAATTATAATCAAACGTCGACCCCCAGCCCAACAGTGAGAGAACCACCATATGTCTCCCATAAACACTTCAAGACCTTTGATGAAGCGGCTGGGGATGTTGATGGATATTTTCAGGACTTCGAACACCAGTGCCACCTGATGGAAGTCCCAGAGAAGGATTGGGTCCGGTATCTGGTGGGGCACCTACGAGATGGGGGCTGCGGAAGCTCTCAGAGCCATGGACCCTAGTGATCAGCGGGACTATGAGGCCATTAAAAGAGCGGTGCAGAAGTATTATGCAGTCACTCCAGAGACCTACCGAGTTCAGTTCCGCTCTTTGTCTTACAATGGGGGAAGCTCCTTCCACATGTTCGCCCACAAGTTGAAGCAAGCATGCAAGCGCTGGCTAGAAGGAGAGGAGGCTGTCACAGTCGATAAGATCCTCCAAGTCATACTTAAGGAACAGTTCTTTTCCCAGTGCCCCGCTGAGATCCGTGAGTGGGTGCTGGAACGGAACCCAGCCACAGTTGAGCAAGCTGCTTCTCTTGCAGATGAGGGCCTGACCATCAAGCCGCAGTGGAAGAGGTTGTTTGCAGAGGAGCGGAAAACTACCACAGTCCGCCAGACACCCTTCAGCCAGCCACCCACCTTTCGTGCCCGGCCTCAGGATTACAATTTCCCCTCTACCCTTGCCCCAGCCCATCGGCCTCCAGCTATGAACAACCCTGTCCCTAGACAACGACCTACTGGAAGAATGCTAGAGCGCAGATGTTTTGGTTGCGGGCGGCCTGGACATTTGCAAGCTAGTTGCCCTGTTAACATGGGGGCACGGGCCACCGTGGCATCTCGGCCTATTCACTACCTGGGAACCACCCCTAGGACAGAAAGTTTGGCCCCCATGTCCAGATGACTCCATGAATGACCCATCTGTTCCACCTCCAGGGGTCTATGGGATTCAGCCTTCTGCCACACATCCTGCAAACCTTCAGCGGAAGCACTTGCAGGAGGTCCTACTGGATGGCCGAACAGTTGTTGGATTCCGGGACTCGGGAGCTTTCCTAACGGTAGCGGACCCCGAGTTGTGCGACCCGAGGCCCTAGAGGAGGGCCCTGGCATTTCTATCGAGTTGGCAGAGGGTACTCGGAGACGTATTCCTAAAGCTACCGTGGAACTTGACTATGGTTATGGACCAAAACGATGCACAATTGGTGTGATGAGCGGGCTGCCGGCCGATGTTCTGTTAGGCAACGATGTTGGAAATCTACAGTGCCACTTTGTGGGAGCAGTGACCCGAAGCCAAGCTCAGAGAGACGCCAACATGGATCGACCGGATTTTCTGCCAGATGCCAGCCCTTCAAACCTACAACTTTACCATTCAGTACCGCCGAGGGAACCAACACCAGAACGCAGATGGGTTATCCCGGCAGGAGGACATATGAGCTATAGAGACTGATGTGCATTCCCCAATTTACCTGTGTAGGCCAATTGTGTCATGCACATGTTTTGAGAGGGGGAGGGGTTGTCACGGGATGGTTAGAGTCCGGCAATAGGCAATGTGTAATATATATTTCATGTGGAATGTATTCTCTAACCTGTTGTAAACATCAGTGTGTAGTTGGCTGATTAGGGTCTAGTGTGTTAGCACATTGTATGCAAATACCTCTAACTAGTGAGGACAATGGGTGGAGATAATCTGATCAGTGTCTCCAAGAAGATGTTGGATGGTGCATTGTCCATAGTAGACAGGGAGTCTGCTCTCCTTGGTATAGGTGAGGGGGGAAGGATCTGTGACTCAGCCCTTCCCACCCACAGATATAGGTGTAACAGTTTTAGTATATAGTTGTAGCTGGAGTTAGTATGTGTTAGCCGGCCTGTGCACAGCTCTGCAGAGAGCCAGGATATAGTTACAGGACCAAGGAACCAAAGTTATCATTGGATTGTGACTTCTGTGGACTTATTGTTATTACGGTTGATGTGACCGCTGCCGGCTACTAACTTTGTGGATTACAATAAATTGCTGTTGTCTCCCGACCTCTTGCGTCCGTGTTGATTCAAAAGACCATCCGGAGGAAGACGTATACCTTTGCTCCGTGACATGTGCTATATACTGTATATACGTGCTGTACTGTGCTATATACTGTATATATGTGCTGTACGGTGCTATATACTGTATATGTGCTGTACTGTGCTATATACTGTATATACGTGCTGTACTGTGCTATATACTGTATATACGTGCTGTACTGTGCTATATACTATATATTTGTGCTGTACTGTGCTATATACTGTATATATGTGCTGTACTGTGCTATATACTGTATATATGTACTGTGCTATATACTGTATATATGTGCTGTACTGTGCTATATACTATATATTTGTGCTGTTCTGTGCTATATACTGTATATACGTGCTGTTATATCATGTGCTATATATTGTGTATGTGTATTGTATTATATTTGTCTCTGTATTATATATATACTGTTATTATATAGCTGCTGTATTATATACGGGTATAATAAGTCATATATATTATATATCGCTCTTCTATATGATTCCACGACAGCTTCTCCGCTCTTGTTCACATTCTGCTCCGCTGTATTGTGCTCGGGTTACTCCAGCACCGCGCCTGGTACAAAAAGTTTTTCTGGAGTTCTTCTTTAAAGGGGATGAAGCAACTTTAAAACTTATCAATAGGGTAGAGATGATGGTGAAAGAACAATGGCAGGCCGAGTGTGCACCCAAAGATATCCAATATGTATTCTCTGCATCTCCAGGATAAGAGGCCGGCCCGAAACACCTCAGCACAAGATAATCCCCAGAGCTAGGCAAGATGGAGAAGGAATGGAGTGCGAGAAAAGAGCAAATCCTAAAGCTGAGCCTGGAGATCATCTACCTGCTGACCGGAGAGGTGCGGGATTGTGGGAAATCTGTCTCATGTAATAACACAGGAGAGGTGAGGGATTGTGGGAAATCTGTCCCATGTAATAACACAGGAGCGGAGAGGGGAGGGATTGTGGGAAATCTGTCCCATGTAATAACACAGGAGCGGAGAGGGGAGGGATTGTGGGAAATCTGTCCCATGTAATAACACAGGAGCGGAGAGGGGAGGGATTGTGGAAATCTGTCCCATGTAATAACACAGGAGCGGGGAGGGATTGTGGGAAATCTGACCCATGTAATAACACAGGAGCGGAGAGGGGAGGGATTGTGGGAAATCTGACCCATGTAATAACACAGGAGCGGAGAGGGGAGGGATTGTGGGTAATCTGTCCCATGTAATAACACAGGAGAGGGGAGGGATTGTGGGAAATCTGTCCCATGTAATAACACAGGAGCGGAGAGGGGAGGGATTGTGGAAATCTGTCCCATGTAATAACACAGGAGAGGGGAGGGATTGTGGGAAATCTGACCCATGTAATAACACAGGAGCGGAGAGGGGAGGGATTGTGGGAAATCTGACCCATGTAATAACACAGGAGCGGAGAGGGGAGGGATTGTGGAAATCTGTCCCATGTAATAACACAGGAGAGGGGAGGGATTGTGGGAAAACTGTCCCATGTAATAACACAGGAGAGGGGAGGGATTGTGGGAAATCTGTCCCATGTAATAACACAGGAGAGGGGAGGGATTGTGGGAAATCTGTCCCATGTAATAACACAGGAGCGGAGAGGTGAGGGATTGTGGGAAATCTGTCCCATGTAATAACACAGGAGCGGAGAGGTGAGGGATTGTGGGAAATCTGTCCCATGTAATAACACAGGAGCGGAGAGGGGAGGGATTGTGGGAAATCTGTCCCATGTAATAACACAGGAGCGGAGAGGTGAGGGATTGTGGGTAATCTGTCCCATGTAATAACACAGGAGAGGGGAGGGATTGTGGGAAATCTGTCCCATGTAATAACACAGGAGAGGTGAGGGATTGTGGGAAATCTGTCCCATGTAATAACACAGGAGAGGGGAGGGATTGTGGGAAATCTGTCCCATGTAATAACACAGGAGAGGTGAGGGATTGTGGGAAATCTGTCCCATGCAATAACACAGGAGAGGTGAGGGATTGTGGGAAATCTGTCCCATGTAATAACACAGGAGAGGGGAGGGATTGTGGGAAATCTGTCCCATGTAATATCACAGGAGAGGGGAGGGATTGTGGGAAATCTGTCCCATGTAATAACACAGGAGAGGGGAGGGATTGTGGGAAATCTGTCCCATGTAATAACACAGGAGAGGGGAGAGATTGTGGGAAATCTGTCCCATGTAATAACACAGGAGCGGAGAGGGGAGGGATTGTGGGAAATCTGTCCCATGTAATAACACAGGAGAGGTGAGGGATTGTGGGAAATCTGTCCCATGTAATAACACAGGAGAGGTGAGGGATTGTGGGAAATCTGTCCCATGTAATAACACAGGAGCGGAGAGGGATTGTGGGTAATCTGTCCCATGTAATAACACAGGAGAGGGGAGGGATTGTGGGAAATCTGTCCCATGTAATAACACAGGAGAGGTGAGGGATTGTGGGAAATCTGTCCCATGTAATAACACAGGAGCGGAGAGGGATTGTGGGTAATCTGTCCCATGTAATAACACAGGAGAGGGGAGGGATTGTGGGAAATCTGTCCCATGTAATAACACAGGAGAGGTGAGGGATTGTGGGAAATCTGTCCCATGTAATAACACAGGAGCGGAGAGGGGAGGGATTGTGGGAAATCTGTCCCATGTAATAACACAGGAGCGGAGAGGGGAGGGATTGTGGGAAATCTGACCCATGTAATAACACAGGAGCGGAGAGGGGAGGGATTGTGGAAATCTGTCCCATGTAATAACACAGGAGAGGGGAGGGATTGTGGGAAAACTGTCCCATGTAATAACACAGGAGAGGGGAGGGATTGTGGGAAATCTGTCCCATGTAATAACACAGGAGCGGAGAGGTGAGGGATTGTGGGAAATCTGTCCCATGTAATAACACAGGAGCGGACAGGTGAGGGATTGTGGGAAATCTGTCCCATGTAATAACACAGGAGCGGAGAGGGGAGGGATTGTGGGAAATCTGTCCCATGTAATAACACAGGAGAGGGGAGGGATTGTGGGAAATCTGACCCATGTAATAACACAGGAGCGGAGAGGGGAGGGATTGTGGGAAATCTGACCCATGTAATAACACAGGAGCGGAGAGGGGAGGGATTGTGGAAATCTGTCCCATGTAATAACACAGGAGAGGGGAGGGATTGTGGGAAAACTGTCCCATGTAATAACACAGGAGAGGGGAGGGATTGTGGGAAATCTGTCCCATGTAATAACACAGGAGCGGAGAGGTGAGGGATTGTGGGAAATCTGTCCCATGTAATAACACAGGAGCGGACAGGTGAGGGATTGTGGGAAATCTGTCCCATGTAATAACACAGGAGCGGAGAGGGGAGGGATTGTGGGAAATCTGTCCCATGTAATAACACAGGAGCGGAGAGGTGAGGGATTGTGGGTAATCTGTCCCATGTAATAACACAGGAGAGGGGAGGGATTGTGGGAAATCTGTCCCATGTAATAACACAGGAGAGGTGAGGGATTGTGGGAAATCTGTCCCATGTAATAACACAGGAGAGGGGAGGGATTGTGGGAAATCTGTCCCATGTAATAACACAGGAGAGGTGAGGGATTGTGGGAAATCTGTCCCATGTAATAACACAGGAGAGGTGAGGGATTGTGGGAAATCTGTCCCATGTAATAACACAGGAGAGGGGAGGGATTGTGGGAAATCTGTCCCATGTAATATCACAGGAGAGGGGAGGGATTGTGGGAAATCTGTCCCATGTAATAACACAGGAGAGGGGAGGGATTGTGGGAAATCTGTCCCATGTAATAACACAGGAGAGGGGAGAGATTGTGGGAAATCTGTCCCATGTAATAACACAGGAGCGGAGAGGGGAGGGATTGTGGGAAATCTGTCCCATGTAATAACACAGGAGAGGTGAGGGATTGTGGGAAATCTGTCCCATGTAATAACACAGGAGAGGTGAGGGATTGTGGGAAATCTGTCCCATGTAATAACACAGGAGCGGAGAGGGATTGTGGGTAATCTGTCCCATGTAATAACACAGGAGAGGGGAGGGATTGTGGGAAATCTGTCCCATGTAATAACACAGGAGAGGTGAGGGATTGTGGGAAATCTGTCCCATGTAATAACACAGGAGCGGAGAGGGGAGGGATTGTGGGAAATCTGTCCCATGTAATAACACAGGAGCGGAGAGGGGAGGGATTGTGGAAATCTGTCCCATGTAATAACACAGGAGAGGGGAGGGATTGTGGGAAATCTGACCCATGTAATAACACAGGAGCGGAGAGGGGAGGGATTGTGGGAAATCTGACCCATGTAATAACACAGGAGCGGAGAGGGGAGGGATTGTGGAAATCTGTCCCATGTAATAACACAGGAGAGGGGAGGGATTGTGGGAAATCTGTCCCATGTAATAACACAGGAGAGGGGAGGGATTGTGGGAAATCTGTCCCATGTAATAACACAGGAGCGGAGAGGTGAGGGATTGTGGGAAATCTGTCCCATGTAATAACACAGGAGCGGAGAGGTGAGGGATTGTGGGAAATCTGTCCCATGTAATAACACAGGAGCGGAGAGGGGAGGGATTGTGGGAAATCTGTCCCATGTAATAACACAGGAGCGGAGAGGTGAGGGATTGTGGGTAATCTGTCCCATGTAATAACACAGGAGAGGGGAGGGATTGTGGGAAATCTGTCCCATGTAATAACACAGGAGAGGTGAGGGATTGTGGGAAATCTGTCCCATGTAATAACACAGGAGAGGGGAGGGATTGTGGGAAATCTGTCCCATGTAATAACACAGGAGAGGTGAGGGATTGTGGGAAATCTGTCCCATGTAATAACACAGGAGAGGTGAGGGATTGTGGGAAATCTGTCCCATGTAATAACACAGGAGAGGGGAGGGATTGTGGGAAATCTGTCCCATGTAATATCACAGGAGAGGGGAGGGATTGTGGGAAATCTGTCCCATGTAATAACACAGGAGAGGGGAGGGATTGTGGGAAATCTGTCCCATGTAATAACACAGGAGCGGAGAGGGGAGGGATTGTGGGAAATCTGTCCCATGTAATAACACAGGAGAGGTGAGGGATTGTGGGAAATCTGTCCCATGTAATAACACAGGAGAGGTGAGGGATTGTGGGAAATCTGTCCCATGTAATAACACAGGAGCGGAGAGGGATTGTGGGTAATCTGTCCCATGTAATAACACAGGAGAGGGGAGGGATTGTGGGAAATCTGTCCCATGTAATAACACAGGAGAGGTGAGGGATTGTGGGAAATCTGTCCCATGTAATAACACAGGAGAGGTGAGGGATTGTGGGAAATCTGTCCCATGTAATAACACAGGAGAGGGGAGGGATTGTGGGAAATCTGTCCCATGTAATATCACAGGAGAGGGGAGGGATTGTGGGAAATCTGTCCCATGTAATAACACAGGAGAGGGGAGGGATTGTGGGAAATCTGTCCCATGTAATAACACAGGAGAGGGGAGAGATTGTGGGAAATCTGTCCCATGTAATAACACAGGAGCGGAGAGGGGAGGGATTGTGGAAATCTGTCCCATGTAATAACACAGGAGAGGGGAGGGATTGTGGGAAATCTGACCCATGTAATAACACAGGAGCGGAGAGGGGAGGGATTGTGGGAAATCTGACCCATGTAATAACACAGGAGCGGAGAGGGGAGGGATTGTGGAAATCTGTCCCATGTAATAACACAGGAGAGGGGAGGGATTGTGGGAAAACTGTCCCATGTAATAACACAGGAGAGGAGAGGGATTGTGGGAAATCTGTCCCATGTAATAACACAGGAGAGGGGAGGGATTGTGGGAAATCTGTCCCATGTAATAACACAGGAGCGGAGAGGTGAGGGATTGTGGGAAATCTGTCCCATGTAATAACACAGGAGCGGAGAGGTGAGGGATTGTGGGAAATCTGTCCCATGTAATAACACAGGAGCGGAGAGGGGAGGGATTGTGGGAAATCTGTCCCATGTAATAACACAGGAGCGGAGAGGTGAGGGATTGTGGGTAATCTGTCCCATGTAATAACACAGGAGAGGGGAGGGATTGTGGGAAATCTGTCCCATGTAATAACACAGGAGAGGTGAGGGATTGTGGGAAATCTGTCCCATGTAATAACACAGGAGAGGGGAGGGATTGTGGGAAATCTGTCCCATGTAATAACACAGGAGAGGTGAGGGATTGTGGGAAATCTGTCCCATGTAATAACACAGGAGAGGTGAGGGATTGTGGGAAATCTGTCCCATGTAATAACACAGGAGAGGGGAGGGATTGTGGGAAATCTGTCCCATGTAATATCACAGGAGAGGGGAGGGATTGTGGGAAATCTGTCCCATGTAATAACACAGGAGAGGGGAGGGATTGTGGGAAATCTGTCCCATGTAATAACACAGGAGCGGAGAGGGGAGGGATTGTGGGAAATCTGTCCCATGTAATAACACAGGAGAGGTGAGGGATTGTGGGAAATCTGTCCCATGTAATAACACAGGAGAGGTGAGGGATTGTGGGAAATCTGTCCCATGTAATAACACAGGAGCGGAGAGGGATTGTGGGTAATCTGTCCCATGTAATAACACAGGAGAGGGGAGGGATTGTGGGAAATCTGTCCCATGTAATAACACAGGAGAGGTGAGGGATTGTGGGAAATCTGTCCCATGTAATAACACAGGAGAGGTGAGGGATTGTGGGAAATCTGTCCCATGTAATAACACAGGAGAGGGGAGGGATTGTGGGAAATCTGTCCCATGTAATATCACAGGAGAGGGGAGGGATTGTGGGAAATCTGTCCCATGTAATAACACAGGAGAGGGGAGGGATTGTGGGAAATCTGTCCCATGTAATAACACAGGAGAGGGGAGAGATTGTGGGAAATCTGTCCCATGTAATAACACAGGAGCGGAGAGGGGAGGGATTGTGGGAAATCTGTCCCATGTAATAACACAGGAGAGGTGAGGGATTGTGGGAAATCTGTCCCATGTAATAACACAGGAGAGGTGAGGGATTGTGGGAAATCTGTCCCATGTAATAACACAGGAGCGGAGAGGGATTGTGGGTAATCTGTCCCATGTAATAACACAGGAGAGGGGAGGGATTGTGGGAAATCTGTCCCATGTAATAACACAGGAGAGGTGAGGGATTGTGGGAAATCTGTCCCATGTAATAACACAGGAGCGGAGAGGGATTGTGGGTAATCTGTCCCATGTAATAACACAGGAGAGGGGAGGGATTGTGGGAAATCTGTCCCATGTAATAACACAGGAGAGGTGAGGGATTGTGGGAAATCTGTCCCATGTAATAACACAGGAGCGGAGAGGGGAGGGATTGTGGGAAATCTGTCCCATGTAATAACACAGGAGCGGAGAGGGGAGGGATTGTGGAAATCTGTCCCATGTAATAACACAGGAGAGGGGAGGGATTGTGGGAAATGTGACCCATGTAATAACACAGGAGCGGAGAGGGGAGGGATTGTGGGAAATCTGACCCATGTAATAACACAGGAGCGGAGAGGGGAGGGATTGTGGAAATCTGTCCCATGTAATAACACAGGAGAGGGGAGGGATTGTGGGAAAACTGTCCCATGTAATAACACAGGTGAGGGGAGGGATTGTGGGAAATCTGTCCCATGTAATAACACAGGAGAGGGGAGGGATTGTGGGAAATCTGACCCATGTAATAACACAGGAGCGGAGAGGGGAGGGATTGTGGGAAATCTGACCCATGTAATAACACAGGAGTGGAGAGGGGAGGGATTGTGGAAATCTGTCCCATGTAATAACACAGGAGAGGGGAGGGATTGTGGGAAAACTGTCCCATGTAATAACACAGGAGAGGGGAGGGATTGTGGGAAATCTGTCCCATGTAATAACACAGGAGAGGGGAGGGATTGTGGGAAATCTGTCCCATGTAATAACACAGGAGAGGGGAGGGATTGTGGGAAATCTGTCCCATGTAATAACACAGGAGCGGAGAGGTGAGGGATTGTGGGAAATCTGTCCCATGTAATAACACAGGAGCGGAGAGGTGAGGGATTGTGGGAAATCTGTCCCATGTAATAACACAGGAGCGGAGAGGGGAGGGATTGTGGGAAATCTGTCCCATGTAATAACACAGGAGCGGAGAGGTGAGGGATTGTGGGTAATCTGTCCCATGTAATAACACAGGAGAGGGGAGGGATTGTGGGAAATCTGTCCCATGTAATAACACAGGAGAGGTGAGGGATTGTGGGAAATCTGTCCCATGTAATAACACAGGAGAGGGGAGGGATTGTGGGAAATCTGTCCCATGTAATAACACAGGAGAGGTGAGGGATTGTGGGAAATCTGTCCCATGTAATAACACAGGAGAGGTGAGGGATTGTGGGAAATCTGTCCCATGTAATAACACAGGAGAGGGGAGGGATTGTGGGAAATCTGTCCCATGTAATATCACAGGAGAGGGGAGGGATTGTGGGAAATCTGTCCCATGTAATAACACAGGAGAGGGGAGGGATTGTGGGAAATCTGTCCCATGTAATAACACAGGAGAGGGGAGAGATTGTGGGAAATCTGTCCCATGTAATAACACAGGAGAGGGGAGAGATTGTGGGAAATCTGTCCCATGTAATAACACAGGAGCGGAGAGGGGAGGGATTGTGGGAAATCTGTCCCATGTAATAACACAGGAGAGGTGAGGGATTGTGGGAAATCTGTCCCATGTAATAACACAGGAGAGGTGAGGGATTGTGGGAAATCTGTCCCATGTAATAACACAGGAGCGGAGAGGGATTGTGGGTAATCTGTCCCATGTAATAACACAGGAGAGGGGAGGGATTGTGGGAAATCTGTCCCATGTAATAACACAGGAGCGGAGAGGGGAGGGATTGTGGGAAATCTGACCCATGTAATAACACAGGAGCGGAGAGGGGAGGGATTGTGGAAATCTGTCCCATGTAATAACACAGGAGAGGGGAGGGATTGTGGGAAAACTGTCCCATGTAATAACACAGGAGAGGGGAGGGATTGTGGGAAATCTGTCCCATGTAATAACACAGGAGAGGGGAGGGATTGTGGGAAATCTGTCCCATGTAATAACACAGGAGCGGAGAGGTGAGGGATTGTGGGAAATCTGTCCCATGTAATAACACAGGAGCGGAGAGGTGAGGGATTGTGGGAAATCTGTCCCATGTAATAACACAGGAGCGGAGAGGGGAGGGATTGTGGGAAATCTGTCCCATGTAATAACACAGGAGCGGAGAGGTGAGGGATTGTGGGTAATCTGTCCCATGTAATAACACAGGAGAGGGGAGGGATTGTGGGAAATCTGTCCCATGTAATAACACAGGAGAGGTGAGGGATTGTGGGAAATCTGTCCCATGTAATAACACAGGAGAGGGGAGGGATTGTGGGAAATCTGTCCCATGTAATAACACAGGAGAGGTGAGGGATTGTGGGAAATCTGTCCCATGTAATAACACAGGAGAGGTGAGGGATTGTGGGAAATCTGTCCCATGTAATAACACAGGAGAGGGGAGGGATTGTGGGAAATCTGTCCCATGTAATATCACAGGAGAGGGGAGGGATTGTGGGAAATCTGTCCCATGTAATAACACAGGAGAGGGGAGGGATTGTGGGAAATCTGTCCCATGTAATAACACAGGAGAGGGGAGAGATTGTGGGAAATCTGTCCCATGTAATAACACAGGAGCGGAGAGGGGAGGGATTGTGGGAAATCTGTCCCATGTAATAACACAGGAGAGGTGAGGGATTGTGGGAAATCTGTCCCATGTAATAACACAGGAGAGGTGAGGGATTGTGGGAAATCTGTCCCATGTAATAACACAGGAGCGGAGAGGGATTGTGGGTAATCTGTCCCATGTAATAACACAGGAGAGGGGAGGGATTGTGGGAAATCTGTCCCATGTAATAACACAGGAGAGGGGAGGGATTGTGGGAAATCTGTCCCATGTAATAACACAGGAGAGGGGAGGGATTGTGGGAAATCTGGCCCATGTAATAACACAGGAGAGGTGAGGGATTGTGGGAAATCTGTCCCATGTAATAACACAGGAGAGGGGAGGGATTGTGGGAAATCTGTCCCATGTAATAACACAGGAGAGGTGAGGGATTGTGGGAAATCTGTCCCATGTAATAACACAGGAGCGGAGAGGGATTGTGGGTAATCTGTCCCATGTAATAACACAGGAGAGGGGAGGGATTGTGGGAAATCTGTCCCATGTAATAACACAGGAGAGGGGAGGGATTGTGGGAAATCTGTCCCATGTAATAACACAGGAGCGGAGAGGGGAGGGATTGTGGGAAATCTGGCCCATGTAATAACACAGGAGAGGTGAGGGATTGTGGGAAATCTGTCCCATGTAATAACACAGGAGAGGGGAGGGATTGTGGGAAATCTGTCCCATGTAATAACACAGGAGAGGTGAGGGATTGTGGGAAATCTGTCCCATGTAATAACACAGGAGAGGGGAGGGAGTGTGGGAAATCTGTCCCATGTAATATCACAAGAGAGGGGAGGGATTGTGGGAAATCTGTCCCATGTAATAACACAGGAGAGGGGAGGGATTGTGGGAAATCTGTCCCATGTAATATCACAAGAGAGGGGAGGGATTGTGGGAAATCTGTCCCATGTAATAACACAGGAGAGGGGAGGGATTGTGGGAAATCTGTCCCATGTAATAACACAGGAGAGGTGAGGGATTGTGGGAAATCTGACCCATGTAATAACACAGGAGAGGGGAGGGATTGTGGGAAATCTGTCCCATGTAATAACACAGGAGAGGGGAGGGATTGTGGGAAATCTGTCCCATGTAATAACACAGGAGAGGGGAGGGATTGTGGGAAATCTGTCCCATGTAATAACACAGGAGAGGGGAGGGATTGTGGGAAATCTGTCCCATGTAATATCACAAGAGAGGGGAGGGATTGTGGGAAATCTGTCCCATGTAATAACACAGGAGAGGGGAGGGAGTGTGGGAAATCTGTCCCATGTAATAACACAGGAGCGGAGAGGTGAGGGATTGTGGGAAATCTGTCCTATGTAATAACACAGGAGCGGAGAGGTGAGGGATTGTGGGAAATCTGTCCCATGTAATAACACAGGAGCGGAGAGGTGAGGGATTGTGGGAAATCTGTCCCATGTAATAACACAGGAGAGGGGAGGGATTGTGGGAAATCTGTCCCATGTAATAACACAGGAGCGGAGATGTGAGGGATTGTGGGAATGTCTATAGTGATATTTATCAGGCTCTCTCCATACTCAGGACTACACAGTAGTGAAGAAGACATCTGATAAGTATGTGACCCCCAGCAGCCGCCCCCATGTGTCAGGAGGATGGAGCAGGAGCCGGAGCCCCATCATGGAGCCTTCACCTCACTCACTGATACCTGAGAGCAACAACGAGCAGAAGATCCTGGAGCTGACCAAGAAGATGATGTGTCTGCTGAGCGGAGAGGTGAGCGCTGCCGGGAATGCTGGGACATTAGACACTAACACAAGGGATGATGTGTCTGGAGGATGATGAGGACGGTGTCATTGTGTTGTCAGGTTCCTATAAGGTGTCAGGATGTCACCGTCTATTTCTCCATGGAGGAGTGGGAGTATTTAGAAGGACACAAGGATCTGTACAAGGAGGTGATGATGGACGACCCCCAGACCCCCACATCACCAGGTAAGAGGAGAGATGGTAGAGAGCAGTATGGAGGGGCCCCTAGATCCCCCCCCCCCATCATCTGACCCCCACATCACCAGGTAAGAGGAGAGATGGTAGAGAGCAGTATGGAGGGGCCCCTAGATCCCCCCCCCCCCCATCATCTGACCCCCACATCACCAGGTAAGAGGAGTGATGGTAGAGAGCAGTATGGAGGGGCCCCTAGATCCCCCCCCCCCATCATCTGACCCTCACATCACCAGGTAAGAGGAGAGATGGTAGAGAGCAGTATGGAGGGGCCCCTAGATCCCCCCCCCATCATCTGACCCCCACATCACCAGGTAAGAGGAGTGATGGTAGAGAGCAGTATGGAGGGGCCCCTAGATCCCCCCCCCCAATCATCTGACCCCCACATCACCAGGTAAGAGGAGTGGGAGTATTTAGAAGGACACAAGGATCTGTATGACGAGATCATGAAGGAGAAACCCCAGAATTTTGCATTACCGGGTAAGGGAATGTTTTTGCAGTTTGTCCTTGTCACGGAGCAAAGGTATACGTCTTCCTCCGGATGGTCTTTTGAATCAACACGGACGCAAGAGGTCGGGAGACAACAGCAATTTATTGTAATCCACAAAGTTAGTAGCCGGCGGCGGTCACATCAACCGTAATAACAATAAGTCCACAGAAGTCACAATCCAATGATAGCTTTGGCTCCTTGGTCCTGTAACTAAATCCTGGCTCTCTGCAGAGCTGTGCACAGGCCGGCTAACACATACTAACTCCAGCTACAACTATATACTAAGACTGTTACACCTATATCTGTGGGTGGGAAGGGCTGAGTCACAGATCCTTCCCCCCTCACCTATACCAAGGAGAGCAGACTCCCTGTCTACTATGGACAATGCACCATCCAACATCTTCTTGGAGACACCGATCAGATTATCTCCACCCATTGTCCTCACTAGTTAGAGGTATTTGCATACAATGTGCTAACACACTAGACCCGAATCAGCCAACTACACATTGATGTATATAACAGGTTAGAGAATACATTCCACATGAAATATATATTACACATGGCCTATAGTATAGACTCTAACCATCCCGTGACAACCCCTCCCCCTCTCAAAACATGTGCATGACACAATTGGCCTACACAGGTAAATTGGGGAATGCACATCAGTCTCTATAGCTCATATGTCCTCCTGCCGGGATAACCCATCTGCGTTCTGGTGTTGGTTCCCTCGGCGGTACTGAATGGTAAAGTTGTAGAGTTGAAGGGCTGGCATCTGGCAGAAAATCCGGTGGATCCATGTTGGCGTCTCTCTGAGCTTGGCTTCGGGTCACTGCTCCCACAAAGTGGCACTGTAGATTTCCAACATCGTTGCCTAACAGAACATCGGCCGGCAGCCCGCTCATCACACCAATTGTGCATCGTTTTGGTCCATAACCATAGTCGAGTTCCACGGTAGCTTTAGGAATACGTCTTTGAGTACCCCCTGCCAACTTGATAGAAATGCCAGGGCCCTCCTCTAGGGCCTCGGGTCGCACAACTCGGGGGTCCGCTACCGTTAGGAAAGCTCCCGAGTCCCGGAATCCAACAACTGTTCGGCCATCCAGTAGGACCTCCTGCAAGTGCTTCCTCTGAAGGTTTGCGGGATGTGTGGCGGAAGGCTGAATCCCATAGACCCCTGGAGGTGGAACAGATGGGTCATTCATGGAGTCATCTGGAAATGGGGCCAAACTTTCTGTCCTAGGGGTGGTTCCCAGGTAGTGAATAGGCCGGGATGCCACGGTGGCCCGTGCCCCCATGTTAGCAGGGCAACTAGCTTGCAAATGTCCAGGCCGCCCGCACCCAAAACATCTGCGCTCTAGCATTCTTCCAGTGGGTCGTTGTCTAGGGACAGGGTTGTTCATAGCTGGAGGCCGATGGGCTGGGGCAGGGGTAGAGGGGGAATTGTAATCCTGAGGCCGGACACGAAAGGTGGGTGGCTGGCTGAAGGGTGTCTGGCGGACTGTGGTAGTTTTCCGCTCCTCTGCAAACAACCTCTTCCACTGCGGCTTGATGGTCAGGCCCTCATCTGCAAGGGAAGCAGCTTGCTCAACTGTGGCTGGGTTCCGTTCCAGCACCAACTCACGGATCTCAGCGGGGCACTGGGAAAAGAACTGTTCCTTAAGTATGACTTGGAGGATCTTATCGACTGTGACAGCCTCCTCTCCTTCTAGCCAGCGCTTGCATGCTTGCTTCAACTTGTGGGCGAACATGTGGAAGGAGCTTCCCCCATTGTAAGACAAAGAGCGGAACTGAACTCGGTAGGTCTCTGGAGTGACTGCATAATACTTCTGCACCGCTCTTTTAATGGCCTCATAGTCCCGCTGATCACTAGGGTCCATGGCTCTGAGAGCTTCCGCAGCCCCATCTCGTAGGTGCCCCACCAGATACCGGACCCAATCCTTCTCTGGGACTTCCATCAGGTGGCACTGGTGTTCGAAGTCCTGAAAATATCCATCAACATCCCCAGCCGCTTCATCAAAGGTCTTGAAGTGTTTATGGGAGACATATGGTGGTTCTCTCACTGTTGGGCTGGGGGTCGACGTTTGATTATAATTCCGCGTAGTTATCTCAGCCATTCGCATTTCATGCGCCATTCTTTCCTTTTCATGCGCCATTCTCTGTTCCTCCTTCTCCGTTTCCTGAGCCCTCTGTAATGCTCTACTCCTTTGCTCTGCAGTTGCTTCTAGCCCCAGCACTGCCAATTCCTCCTCATACAAAACAACCCATCTGCTCTTTTGGGTCTGTACCTGCCACTCCTGTATCTCTACTGTCTCCTGGGGGCAGCCCTCCTCATGGTCGCTTTGCAGGGTCATCTCCTCCAGTGCCTCGATCAGTTGCTCTTTCGTTCTTCCCTGGTAACTCAGGTTTAGTTCCCGGGCCCTTACTTGTAGACTTGCCATAGTCCAGTTCCTGTATTCTGAGGTTGTGGCTCCATTAATCGCTGGGCTGCTGTAGTCCATCTCGCTGTCCGCTGTTGATCCCACCGCTGCCAACCAGTTGTCACGGAGCAAAGGTATACGTCTTCCTCCGGATGGTCTTTTGAATCAACACGGACGCAAGAGGTCGGGAGACAACAGCAATTTATTGTAATCCACAAAGTTAGTAGCCGGCGGCGGTCACATCAACCGTAACAACAATAAGTCCACAGAAGTCACAATCCAATGATAGCTTTGGTTCCTTGGTCCTGTAACTATATCCTGGCTCTCTACAGAGCTGTGCACAGGCCGGCTAACACATACTAACTGCTAGCTATATACTATATACTAAGACTGTTACATCCTATATCTGTGGGGGGGAAGGGCTGAGTCACAGATCCTTCCCCCCTCACCTATACCAAGGAGAGCAGACTCCCTGTCTACTATGGACAATGCACCATCCAACATCTTCTTGGAGACACTGAGCAGATTATCTCCACCCATTGTCCTCACTAGTTAGAGGTATTTGCATACAATGTGCTAACACACTAGACCCTAATCAGCCAATTACACATTGATGTATATAACAGGTTAGAGAATACATTCCACATGAAATATATATTACACATTGCCTATAGTATAGACTCTAACCATCCCGTGACAGTCCTCCATATTACAGGCGCGGTGACTCTTCCGTCTTTGCCTTGTACATGATACTACATGGACTATTAATATTGACATCTGTGTTTTTCTTGTCCTTTAGGTGCCTCTATTTGCAATAATCGTCTTCTCCATAATGTAACATCGGTTCTTGTAAATGAGGATGACATGGACACGGAATCGGGGACAGAAAGCTCAGAACTATATCATTCCCAAGAAACGCAAAAGATTTCCAGTGAAACCGATCCCGAAATCTCCTCTGGATATGAGAATGGAAATATCAGTGATGTAGATTATGCCCAGTACTTCTCTGTCCGTATCAAGGAGGAACCATGTGATATCTCCTGGGGTGAAGAACATCTCCCAAATACAACACCACCCCCTGCTCCACAACTTCACTCTATGCATATTAAGGAGGAACCAGCCTCAGATGATGCAGAAGACCTCACCAACACCAATATGTCTAGGTCCATAGATCATACTTATCCTTATAGTATCGAGAAACCGGTCTTACGTGTTGAACCAAGCCTGACCCTTGCCAATATTTATCCATCCTCAGGTCCACCTCCATATTTATGTCCTCCTATTATGGAGGAACCAGCCCCATCCAACAAAGTAGATCTTGGTGACACCACCTTAAATATCCAGTACTTGCCTATTTGTATCAAGGAGGAAGCAGACTCCTTTAAAGAACCGAAAGACTCCAAAACCTGCCGATATCCCAAACGACAATCCACGTCTGTGAAGCCGATGGAACCAGCCTCACGTAATGGAAGACCGCGCAAAATCCTTAAAAAAACTCAAGTTCCTTCGCCCCTTCCAGAGCATCCGGAAACAGACGGTGATAATGAGCACATGGGTTCTTCTGTGTACTCCGTCCGTCAGGGCGCCGACACGGTGGAGATCCTCTATCACTGTCCCAGTTGCCAGAAAGGCTTTTTCAGTAACTTGGATCTTGCTCGCCACCAAGTCATTCACACTGTAGATAAACTCTTCATCTGTTCCCTGTGCGGGAAAAGCTTCACCGAGATGTCATTCCTGGTCAAACACCAGGTCATTCACACCGACTTGAAGTTGTGTGTGTGCTCCGTGTGCGGGGGTTGTTTCTACAGCGAAACATCACTGGCGAAACATCAGAAGAGTCACTCGTTGCCTGTGCACTGCTCCACGTGCGGCCGGTGCTTTTTCAATAAGACTGAGTTGGAAAGCCACAAGCGGAAGCATTCGGGGCAGCGACCCTACGCCTGTCACCTCTGCGGCAAACATTTCATTGCCAAATCAGTTCTGAAAAAACACATGTTGTCTCATCCACTGACTGAACGTTGTAAGTGACGTGGGCCGGAGGTCGCCGCCTGGTCTCACCTCGACCGCCGAGACTTCTAGCATATTAGCTAGTGAGATGTTTCAGGTTTTTGTGAAGTCTAGTGGTGGAAGACGTTCCCGGAAGGTGCGCCATGTTTACCCCAGTTCTCCTGGATCTTACAGATCACTTATTTATTTCCTGACCTAAACTTGAAAATGTGGGACAACGATTGTAGTTAAGTTGTCGAGTCCTGGAGACCACATTCTGTTCGACTTGAGTAGGGAACGCTTTTGCTTTTGTTCCTTTGGAGAAGGTCTATTCTGAGCTCTATGACGTTCGGGTGCGGTGTAGTCAATGTTCTTGTTATGGTGAGACCCCGACGTCTAGTATTTATACCCAATCCCATCAGTTATACTATAGTGGATTACTCTCTTATTCCACGTTGCAGTGTCGGGACCATCGTCTCATCTCTTTTTATGGACAGTTTCACCCACTGTCATCTGAGACACTCCAGGATCCATAATGCCCTCCTCACTAGTATTACAGGTAGCACGCCGCAGGTCTTTCCTTCTTTTCGGCCTCTTCAGTGATGTTCTTCTTTGTCTGGTCTTCAACTGTAGAAGAGACATCAAAGGACCCTCTAGTGGGAGTCTTCATAGAGACTGTGTGGGGAAATGAAGGGGGTGGATCTATAGGGGATGCAGGTCTCCAGTAGTGGCCATGTATACCACGTGAGTGGAGTAGTATTGTGCATGCTCTGCCACCGCTCCATCCACTTCTGTGGAGTTTCTGGAACAGCAATCTTGGGGAGCCCCATGGCAGTGAATGGAGCGGTATCTCAGCATGTGCACCACGTTCCATTTCTATGGCGCCGGCATTCTCATGAACCCCAGTGTTTAGACCCTCCTATCCTGTGACTAGGGGATCAGTGCCATTAGTCAGAGAAGCTCCGTATAGGAGACCCTGCCCAGAGTAAGCGGAGAGGTGACCTTTCATGTGACGGTGCCTTATACTCCTGGAGTAATGTCCTGCCGCGACCCCTGTGATAGAGGTGAAGACATAAGAAGGCATTAACCCTTTCTACCTCAGTCCTCCAGCAGATGCATCTCTTGTCCTTGACTATCCCACCGTCTTCTCGATGTCTCTGCAGACATTTCTCATTCTTATCCATGATTTGTATTTAGGTCATTAAAGGAGTTGTCCCTGGGTTAGGGGGGCTGATGACCTCTCCATGGAATATGATCAGACCGGTGGGGGTCTGGGATTCGGACCCTGATCTGTGTACGTAGTATATGGCCAGAAGTAACTCTGCTCCTATTGAGGTGTATGGGGACAGAGCCTGAAGATCTATCTCCATACCCTTCATTACCTTGTAGACCGCTTTCAGCAGCAGGATCACTTGATTGACCCCTGAGTGATCTTGTGGTCCATCTTGTGGACAGGTCACCAGTATCCATTCCCTTTACCTGCAGGTATATCAGTTATGAGGGTCCGCGTTTGGTTTAGGAACTTAATATTCTGACTCCCACAGCGGTGCTGATCGGATCACATGACCACCTCCAAAAACCATAGAATGGACATTTGCCCAAAGGTTTTACACGGAAGACCCCCCGCCCCCCCCATCCCATATAAAGGTTCTCAA
>NW_027440711.1:0-25415 GCF_031893055.1 Leptodactylus fuscus | reverse complement strand
TGGGGGGTGATATAGGAGGTAGCAGGGGGTGATATAGGAGGTAACGGGGTGATATGGGAGGTAGCAGGGGGTGATATAGGAGGTAGCAGGGGGGTGATATAGTAGGTAGCAGGGGGTGATATAGGAGGTAGCAGGGGGTGATATAGGAGGGAGCAGGGGGTGATATAGGAGGTAGCAGGGGGTGATATAGGAGGTAGAAGGGGGTGATATAGGAGGCAGCAGGGGGGGGGATATAGGAGGTAGCAGGGGGGTGATATAGGAGGTAGCAGGGGGTGATATAGGAGGTAGCAGGGGGTGATACAGGGGGTAGCAGGGTCGGATATAGGAGGTAGCAGGGGGTGATATAGGAGGTAGCAGGGGGTGATATAGGAGGTAGCAGGGGGTGATATAGGAGGTAGCAGGGGGTGATATAGGAGGTAGCAGGGGGTGATATAGGAGGTAGCAGGGGGTGATATAGGGGGTACCAGGGTCGGATATAGGAGGTAGCAGGGGGTGACACAGGAGGTAGCAGGGGCGGTATTGCTTATACAGGGGTCAGACACTTCTGTAATAGAGGTGACTGTCATTACACAAACATAAGACTTTATGAGCCGTCACCAGTCGTGTCCTGTAACATGTGGATGGAGCTCGGTGACAGACATCACACTTGGTTACTCGCCTCTCCGGGCTCTTGGGACCTCTGAGGACTGTGATCACATGGTGTCGCCCAATGACCGGCCTCAGTGGTCCATGACGCTCGGGACTCCGTAGGACGCTGGTTTGTATGTTTGTCACTTCCTCTGATCATTGTCGTCTGAAGACCCCGCGGTAACTACAAATCTACAGGCGGAACTTCACGAATATTGTAATAAGCCACATGAAGAAAATCAGGTCAATTATCATATTTGTAGGGCCCGAGCTCCAGGTCACTCTTCTGACAACCGGTGTATCTTGTAATCCAGCCTGACCGACCCCAGACGATGGACGACCACGAGGATGAGATATTACACCTGACCCTGGAGATGATCTGTCTGCTGACCGGAGAGGTGAGGGGTCTGGGGGTCGGAGATCACCCGTCACATGGCTGACTGTATGTACTGACACGTATCTCCATATGTAGGACTGCACAGTAGTGAAGAAGACCTCCGGGGAGTGTGTGACCCCCAACAGCCGACCCCGTGCGCCTCAAGAATCAGGAAGGAGCCGGAGCCCCAAAACAGAGTCACCGCATTCACGAAACAAAAGCAACGCCCAGAAGACCCTCCTGGACCTCACCAACAAAATCATTGAGCTCCTGAGCGGAGAGGTGAGCGCTGCCGGGAATGCTGGGACATTAGAGACTAACACAAGGGATGATGTGTCTGGAGGATGATGAGGACGGTGTCATTGTGTTGTCAGGTTCCTATAAGGTGTCAGGATGTCACCGTCTATTTCTCCATGGAGGAGTGGGAGTATTTAGAAGGACACAAGGATCTGTACAAGGAAGTGATGATGGACGACCCCCAGACCCCCACATCACCAGGTAAGAGGAGAGATGGTAGAGAGCAGTATGGAGGGGCCCCTAGATCCCCTCCCCATCATCTGACCCCCACATCACCAGGTAAGAGGAGAGATGGTAGAGAGCAGTATGGAGGGGCCCCTAGATCCCCCCCCCCCATCATCTGACCCCCACATCACCAGGTAAGAGGAGAGATGGTAGAGAGCAGTATGGAGGGCCCCTAGATCCCCCCCCCCATCATCTGACCCCCACATCACCAGGTAAGAGGAGAGATGGTAGAGAGCAGTATGGAGGGGCCCCTAGATCCCCCCCATCATCTGACCCCCACATCACCAGGTAAGAGGAGAGATGGTAGAGAGCAGTATGGAGGGGCCCCTAGATCCCCCCCCCCATCATCTGACCCCCACATCACCAGGTAAGAGGAGAGATGGTAGAGAGCAGTATGGAGGGGCCCCTAGATCCCCCCCCATCATCTGACCCCCACATCACCAGGTAAGAGGAGAGATGGTAGAGAGCAGTATGGAGGGGCCCCTAGATCCCTCCCCCCCCATCATCTGACCCCCACGTCACCAGGTAAGAGGAGAGATGGTAGAGAGCAGTATGGAGGGGCCCCTAGATCCCCCCTCCCCCATCATCTGACCCCCCCATCACCAGGTAAGAGGAGAGATGGTAGAGAGCAGTATGGAGGGGCCCCTAGATCCCCCCCATCATCTGACCCCCACATCACCAGGTAAGAGGAGAGATGGTAGAGAGCAGTATGGAGGGGCCCCTAGATCCCCCCCCCATCATCTGACCCCCCACATCACCAGGTAAGAGGAGAGATGGTAGAGAGCAGTATGGAGGGGCCCCTAGATCCCCCCCCCCATCATCTGACCCTCACATCACTGGGTAATTCTCAGTACATCAGGGGCAATTACCTGTCCATTATTCTGTCACCCCATCGGTGCCTCGGCAGCACAACCTAATGCGTCGCCTGTCCTTGTCCCATGATGGGCGCAGCGCCAACCTCCAACTGGGACCGATGTATTCTCTAAGCACTTTGACAATTGTATGGGAACTGCCAGTAGCCAAAATTGCACCAAAAAGTTCATTTTTCTTTAAATTGTGTCCAATCTTAATATATTTCTCTTTCTTGTAGAACTTTCCGAGGAGAAGACGTCTTCACTGGGATTCCGTGACCCGATATCTTCTTCAGAGTCTGTAGAGAAGCAGCTCAAGTCGGTAAAGCCAGATTGTAAGGCTAAAATAGCGCCAAGCCAAGAAGACCCCTCCCCTGTATCTGATCATATACGATCAGGTCGTCTCCACAGTGTCACCAGCTATATCACCATCGATGATACAGACCCAGATTCGCCCGCCATCACCGATAAAGTCTCCTGCTTTGTAGATACCAACCTTCACACACATGATATCTCTAGTATGGAGGAATCCACTTCAAGTCAAGAAGGAAGCCTGAGCGACGTCCTTCTCCATAATATCAAGGAGGAATCCTCGTGGGATGAGGAGAATGTGATTTACATCCCTGCAGATGACCTGCCATACCCATCTGTTCACATGAAGCAGGACCTGGTCTCATGGGAAGAAGAAGAGGAAGAAGACGAGCACTTCAGCCACAACATGTACGCGCCTGCAGAGCTCACACAACAGTATCTCTCCAACCACATCAGCGTCGAGTCCGTCTCTTTCGACGATTTAGCCTTTCCCAGCTATAACCAGTTCCCTAAATATCAAAGAACTCCAGTAAGTCAGGAACTGTACGAATGTGGGGAATGTGACAAGTATTTTCTAAGCACTTCCCAGCTGGTCATCCATCAGAGGTCACACGCCAGGCAGAAGTCCTACAACTTTCCTGAGAAGGACAACCTGGATCATCAAGTAAGCGTGCACTACAGCGAGCGACCCTACCAGTGCACCGAATGCGGCAAACAGTTCTTCGAGAAAGGCAAGTTAGTCCGCCATATAAAGTCCCACACGGGGGAGAAGCCATACGCTTGTTCACAATGTGATAAAAGGTTCCTCGAGAACTGGAAATTAATCCGGCACCAAAAAACCCACGCGGGCGAGAAGCCCTACTGCTGCTTCGAATGCGGGAAACAGTTCTCTGACAAGGTGACGTTACTCAACCATCAAAGAATTCACATGGGGGAGAACGAATCTCTGTGCTCGGAATGTGGAATGGATTTTCTGGATAGGACCTCGCTTGTGGTCCATCTGATGCAGCACACGGGAGAGAAACCTTTCGAGTGTTTGGAGTGTGGGAAACTTTTTGCTTACAAGTCCTCGCTCTCTCAGCACAAGATGATTCACTCGACAGGACAACACTATCTCAGCTCTCAATATAGCAAGCAACTTAATGACTTCCCAGAGTCTTCGGACACCAAGAGGAACGACTTGAGACATAAACTCCACGAGTGTTCGGAATGCAGGAAGTGTTTTTCAAGCCATTCCCTACTTGTCATCCATCAACGGTCCCATACGGGGGAGAAACCCTTCAGATGTTCTGAATGCGGGAAGTGTTTTGCCATCAATGCTCAACTTGTGAAGCATCTGAGGACTCACACGGGGGAGAAGCCATTCGAATGTACTGAATGCGGAAAAGGCTTGTCCTCCAATGCTGAGCTTGTCGCCCACTGGAGAATCCACACGGGAGAGAGACCCTATAAATGCAGCGAATGCGAAAAGTGTTTCAGTATGAAGGCCTCGCTGACCGAACATTTAAGAGTCCACACGGGGGAGAAACCCTATTTATGTTCCGAATGTGGAAAATGTTTTGCCGGAAAGTCAACCCTACTGAAACACAAGAAGATCCACAAAGAGGACAAGGAACAGATGTGTTCTTATTGCGGGATGTGTTTCATGGATCGGTACTCATTGGCCACACATAGGAAGAGCCACCAGATAATCGATAAGGAGGTCAAGCTCTACATCTGCTCCGAGTGCGGCAAATGTCTGAGACATAAGTCCTCCCTTGTTATACACCAACGTAGTCACACCGGCGAAAAGCCCTTCGCTTGTCTAGAATGTGGCAAATGTTTTATAAGTCAGTCGAAACGGGCGGCACATCGGAGAATCCACACCGGGGAGAAACCCTACGAGTGCTCTTTATGTAGGAAACGCTTCAGACTTTCTTCACATCTCAGTAGACATAACAAAATCCATTCCCAGAAGAAGTAACTTGTGATAGACGCGGACGTGCACTCACTTCTGACAAGAGAAGCCGTCTGAACTCAATGGCATTGATCTTCTGAATGGATGTCCACCAAGAGCCGATGGTTGGCCAGTCGTCCTTCAGTTCAGTGGTCCATTAGAGAGAGTCTTTGGATTCTAGTGTATTTAGTCCAGGCTGATACTAGGATAGAAGATGAAGTAGTCATAGACTGTAGAACTTTGTGTAGCACCGATGACAGAGGTGGACAATGAAACCTGGACTTGTGAGGAGACCTTTCCTAAGAGGAGTTGCCCATCGTAACGAGATGACACCAACCGAGCGCCGAATATGCAATGAACGGTTTATATTGTATTTGCCTCTTCATCAGGGAATGTATATAACCATAAGTATTGACCCCCCCCCCCCATCATCACGCAGGATCGGCTGGAGCTAGAGCGCGATGACACTGTATTAACACTAACTACTACTAAAACAAGTGACCTGTAACCAAATAACAATAAAATACTGTGCAGCACCCGATCCCGGGACTCCGCTCTCACACTGCTCATGAATTGGTGTCCAAACTGCTGTTTCTTGGTAGACCTAAAGAGGTATTCCGACAAACAACACTTATCTCCTATCCTTAGCAGAATGGTAGTCTCAGAGTCCCCTGAATGGAGTGGTAGTGCGCATGGTTGGCCACCGCTCCAATGCTATAGAGATCTGGCTTCCGCTATTCTGGTCTGTCCCATAATGAATGGGGTAAAGGTCGGACTCACAGTGATGAGACCCTTTAAGAGCTGCCATACAAGGCACAACTATATATGGTCTAAGTACTAAGCCTAGATTAACACCGTAGGGGCCGGGGTGGCCCGCTATAGACCACACTTTCCATGATCTTGCTGGCCCTAAAGGTTTCTTCCATGTTTTGGCTCCACTATTGGCTTTTGGCTTCCAACTACTGATGGAAAATACTGCCCAGAATACTGTTGTCTGAATAGGGCCTTAGGGGTATTTACACACTGGCCTTTATCTGTAATGGACTGATGTGAGGGCTGATGTGACCCCAGTTATTATAGGAGTATTATTATAGACAGGAGTGACGCCTTATACACCAGGAGGAAGGAAACCATCGATGGAGAGAACTTGGCCCATACGTCATCTTCAGTGTATTACTGAAGGCAACCTAGAGAAGATGTTTGCACTGACACAAGGACATCAGAGCAGAGGCCTAATACATACAACCATGAGATGATGGGGCCACAGAATGACCTTACACAGCTGAGGTTCAGGTCCTAAACTCGGCACTGCCGCCCCGCTGGATTCATGTGCTTTGGCTCCTCTCTGGTAGCTCGGAGCTTGCGTGCGTTGTCCCTGTGTGCCAGGACGTTATATGAGACCTTGTGTAGTGTTTGGAGACGGTAGGTTGTCCTGGTGGCCATGATGACGTCTGGGTGTAACGGGTGCAGAACCTCAGTAAATTTAAGCTTTTAGAAAAGGCAGATTTTTTTTAGTTGGATCCTGGAGAAGCCTTTTTGGGGGGCATTTCCATCCATAGGAAAGAGGATAACTTGCAGATTGGTGGGGGTCCAACCACAGAGGCCCCCACCAATGAGTAGAATGGGGGAGCTTTGTACACCTTTATGACAAGGAGCCAAGGTCAGGATGGGCACCACATGGCACCATCATTTCAGGGGGAGCAGCGATCGTAGCTGAGCGTTGTTTATCCATCATCTCTGGTTCTCCATCTGGTGATCCAGGAGGTCGCCATCATGTTAGGTGTTTTTGGGGAAGAGAATCTGGACTTGTCCAAAGAAAACACTAGTTGGGGGAGATGACGAGACCTTCAGATGAGCAGACAAGTGGAGTGTCATCCCCGCCGTACATGTGATTGACCCCAACCCAACAAGGTTGACGTAAGGTCATTGGCTTCTCCCCCAAACACTGATGTAGGGTGTTAATGTGCTCGATCCTTTATTCCTGTGGTAACAAAGCCATGACCCCAGGTTTCCGGAAGAGGCGCTTCCCCTCACAACATCAAAACAAACTCGCATACCCAGCCAAGCCAAGTGTGAGTCAGAAACATGGCAGTCAGCCGATGCTACTGTAGTGTAGGGGTGACTTGGGGACATGGAGGTCGAGTATTACTATGGAGTCTTGATTGGTTGGTGGGACCCTTGGCCCTTGGGGACATGGAGGTCGAGTATTACTATGGAGTCTTGATTGATTAGTGGGACCCTTGGCCCTCTTCCTTGACAGACCCTTCTCTGTAATAAGTCACAGACTCCAATGTAAAGACTATTCTTATACTCCTAATATCCAGGTATAAAACATTCCCGGCCATAGCCCTCGACTTACAATTTTCTTATTGAATGAAATTCTTGACTTAAGATTTTAGTGTGGCCAAAATCCTCCAAAACCCCCAATTTCAGCCGGGTCTGACCTTCTAATCTGTATGGGGGCACCTGACTCCCCTCGATGGCAGATGTTGGGGAAGAAACAAATAGGACGGTTGGGTTTCCGCAGGTCGGATCTTTGTGTTGTCTGGGCAGACAAGCTGTGGTGAGGAGTCTGGGTGCATGCACACTGAGTAACGCCGGGCGTGTATGAGAGCCGTACACGCCGGCATTACAGCAGACTGCCGAACACTTCCCATTCACTTCAATGGGAGCGCTCGTAACAGCGGCGTTTACGAGCGCTCCCATTGAAGTGAATGGGAAGTGTTCGGCAGCCCTGCTGTAACGCCGGCGTGTACGGCTCTCATACACGCCCGGCGTTACGTAGTGTGCATGCACCCTCTGACTGCGCCTTTCCCCATTCAGGACACTTGCACACTCGGCTGAGCATGCATGTATGGTGGAGTCCGGAGGATAGCGGCTGGCCTAACAAGCGCTCCACCAGCACCGATCTAAGGCTGTGTTCACATCTGCGGCAGAGTCTCCAGCACAGACCTATTAGAATTAGTGGATGAAAAAATCTTGCAAGCCCAAACTTTTTGTCTGGCCATTTCTGTTAAAAAGAATGGATATCCAATGGAGAACGGGAACATCGGCGCCCGTGTGAGCCTCGCAAAGTGTGTACGGTTAGTCTTGCAGATAACAAAATCCAGCCTATCCCATCCATTGCAATAATGAGCCGCATATAACGCAACGTGTGAATCCCACTCTAGCCTCGTTCCATCTACAATCCTCTAATCACAAGTCTTATCCACACAGAGGGCGACACTAAATAGTGGGCAAGGAAGGCGGCGGCACAGTGATCGAGGAGAAGCTTCGTGAAGGTTTTTGGCTTGAAGAGTCTGGCACACCCAGAGGTCTGTAATAGGAGTGTTATAGCGAGAGGACCAGGGGGCGTAACTACCAGGGTAACGGCTGCCACAGGGCCCAGGACATTAGGGGACCAGCGGAACTCGCTACCACTGCAGATTTTTATTTTTTTTTTAAAGGGATCCTGTCATTCAAACACATTTTTTCTTGTTGACACGTAGGGATAGCCTTAAAGAGGACCTTTCACGGATTTGGGCACATGCGGTGTTATATACCACTGGAAAGCCGACAGTGCGTTGAATTCAGCGTGCTGTCGACTTTCCCGATCTGTGCCCCAGGTGAAGAGCTATCGATGCCGGTACCATAGCTCTTTACAGTCAGAAGGGTGTTCCTGACAGTCAGTCAGGAACGTCCTTCTCCACAGCAGTGCCTATCACGCTGTACAGTGTGAGCGGGGAGGAACACCCCCTCCTTTTGCTCACAGTGCTCGTCCATAATGGAGTATTATCAGGAGGGGAGGGGACGTTCCTCCCCGCTCCACAGTACAGTGCGATAGGTGCTGCTGTGGAGAAGGACGTTCCTGACTGACTGTAAAGCGCTACAGTACCGGGACCACTAGCTCTTCATCCGGGGCACAGATCGGGAAAGCCGACAGTGTGCTTAATTCAGGAGTATATAGAACTGCCTGTGCCCCAAAACATGAAAGGTCCTCTTTAAAAAAGGCTATTCGTCTTCTGCCCTTAGATGTCTTCTCCACGCAACGGTTCGGAATAAATCCTGGTTTTTGTTGGTATGCAAATTAGTTCTTTTGCAGCACTGGGGGTGGGCCCAATGCTGCGAGAGAACTCTCCAGCACCGCCTCCACTATATATAAGCCACTCTATAGGATATAAGCCACTATATAAGTCACTCTATCATCCACTATCTGGTTTCTGTTGTAGATTTTTCATTGGGATTTGGATCTCAGAAGTTTTTATATTTAGATGTTTTTGTATTAAGTGTCGATAGAAAACCTTTCATGTCTATGGAGTTGTAAAAAATCTTTCACACGAGCACTAATGCGTCCCCTTTGGGTTTAGACACAACATTTTAAAAAAAAACCCTGCAATTTTTGATGCTCTGTTTATGGTTCAAAAAGTGCCGCCTATGACCAGCCAAAAAGTTTGTAGGTTTGAGTATGGGGGCAGGTACTTTGTAGGTGGATACAGAGAATTGTCATATGAAATCTACTCTATAGAGTCCTGACTCCTGTTACACCTCGGCTCGTCTATATGTGCCAGGTTACCTGGGGGACATTGGGGCGCACAGGCGTAAGGTGACCACCCTGTGGAGTCGTCGTCAGGTTTGGGTGAATTATCTTAAGTGAGAATGGATTCCATGTGGAGCTTGTGACGTAGTCACTGTCATAGGATCATTCAATGGCCTTATCCTGAATTAGAGGATCTTCACTGAATCTGACGGACCGTGACTGTCGGCCATCGGAGTCAGTGATCAGGCCTCTCGACTTCACAGCTTAGTCTGGGATACTTAGAGGTACCAGATATTGGACCACCATCGATCTGATATTGATGCTCTATCCATATTTAAGTCCCAGAAAACCCCTTTAAATTCATGTTGGCTGAGCCCATCGATACCAGGGGCAGTGACAGAATCGGAGAGTTGGATTCCAACATGTTTGATCCTTTTGACTTGAAGGGAGAACTCAGGGTTCTTGAGCCCCTAACAGAAATTGGCGCCCAACGTGGGGCACCAATAATCGGTCAATGTGCAGCCAATAGTGTACCGATCCACTCACCGTCCCATTTTGGAGTCGGGCCCGGAAGACCTCAGATGAATAAAACAGTGTTGTAAGGTAAGCCCTTGTCTTGCCAAATAACTAATCTGAGTTCCTACGTGTCCCGGATCCTGTGTGTCGATGAGTGAGATTAGTTGCTGCATGTTTTTGTAACAATCGGTGCCATATTATATAGTACGGAAGAACCTAAGGAGTATGTTGTCTGTAGCGGGGTGGGAAACGTTATACCTCATTCTTTGTCTACTGTCCATGCTGTCATTTGGTTGCTACATCTGTTATAAAGTGTATAAGGTGGCACCGAAAGAGAGAGTCATTCTCCATCCTTAATCTGTAGAGATGCAAGAGGAAAGTACTGAGTGATTGAAAAATCCTTGTTTTGGAACACTAGCCTCCACCCGTGCCTGGACGGTCAGGGTCGAATGAGACCCGAGTAGTAGCACTAAGGACTGAGTAGTATCTGCGCAAGTACGTGCAAAGATTCAGGGGTGTTTCAGTAAAGGGACATAGACAGAAAGTTGAGTCTGTGGAAACCGAATGAGGTTTTATCCTGAGCACTACACCAGAATTTTGCACATCAGAGATTAGTTCAAGGAAAACAGAGTGACTGTTTGGGAGTTCCCACTAAGAGAAGTCAAAGTGACCCTCGAGAAGTCAAAGTGACCCTCTATTGTCTTAATTGCCCTAGAGGAGTGGGAAGCTCACGGCTGATTAGCTACCAGCCAGTATGGGGGAGGGACCCTCTGAAATAGGGTACACCCCATATGAACTAATAGAGATGGGAGAAGGAAAAGAAGTTACCGACCAAGTAAAATGATCCTTAAGAGAGCAGGGGTTCCTAAGACAGGACTGTTTGATAGTAAATTTTGGAACCAATGGAGATTAGATCATGCAGGACAGATACGGGAGCATAAGTTACAAAGGGGAATATATGCTCTGATTGAAGGTAGTAACAGAACAGAGGCGGAGGATTGGCCTCAAAAATCGGGTGATAAGGCGGTTGTACTATATGCTTTACCCTGCGCCGTGATTTTAAGTAAAAAAAGGATGGCAGATTCCACCCTCTGCACCCCCACCATATGGAGGTCCAGAGGGATGGACTTGTAGGGTTTGTGAATAACAAAATCCTTACTACAGAGAAACTTGTCTGGCGTGTGGAGCTCATCGCCCCCACGTACAACAAGTAAAAATGCTGCAACCACCGGATGATGAGATCCTTCCACCTTCTCCCTTCTACAGGTCAACCATTGAGAACCATCAATCTTACTGCCCAGTTTAGTAGACATCAGCCCGGCAGTACAGAAACCACTAGGAGCGGGGACGAGTTCTTAGATAGATTACAATTATGGTGTGACAAACAAGCAGAAACCAGACGCACCGCTGTGACTACCTGTAAAAGGGAGAAGAGAGTCTGTTGAAGCTTATTATGGCAGACTACTCACCAAGGTAGTAGACTCTGGGTGGGACCAGGCCCCTGATGCTTTGAAAAACGCCATGATTGCTGAAGCATTTATGCAAGGAATCAGACCAAATATGGCCGAAAAGATCAGAAGCTGCACCCCAGACTGGAGACGCACAAACCCAGATGACTTGTATGCCAAGGCTGTTGGGTTTGCTGTAGATGAGAGAGAAAGGCAGCCGCTCCGGTGAAAAATTACACCAATTCAGGTACCCTAAACCCGGGAAATCCGAGTGATCAAGGCCGCCTGGGCACCCGCCCTAGACAACAAGGGTGGAGCGGAACTCGAAAGTGTTTTAATAGTGGAAAACAGGGACATCTGGCCAGGGATTGTTGGTGCCCAAAACAAAGTGACAATTGTGGAAAACCTGCCCCTAATCAGGGTTCGGAACAACACACAATAAAGGTTAGGCCCTCCTACCCCAGTGTCCCTCTTATCTTCAGCAGAAAGAGGTATACAAATTTTCCAACCTGTATTGATTAATGGAAAGGAGGTGCCGTTCCTCATAGACACTGGGGCAACTAAATCTTTTGTCAGGAAAGTCATTGTCACTCATTTTGATTTACCCCTGACTGGTGAGAGTCAGATGGTTCAGGAAGTATCAGGTCCCCCTGCCCTGTTTTCTCAAACAACGCCCATAGAAACGTCCTTTCAGGGGAGCAGGATTTTGATTCCTTGTTTCTGAAACCTCAGACAATTGTGAAAGTCAGAGCTCACACAAAGGGAAGAGACCCTGAGAGTATCGGAAATGAGAAGGCTGATCAAGCAGCGGCACTACTGCCATGGAAGGGTCTCAACCAGGTGAGCAAAATAGACATTGACCTAGCAGACCCCAAGGGGTTGTACTCTAAGGTGACTGGTGCCAGAGAATGTGAAGGAATGTGGAAAATGAGGGATAGATTGTGTCTGCCTGCAGCAGCATACCCCCAAATGGCTGGTTTGGCCCACGGTAAGGTGCATGCCTCTTGAAATGCCATGGAGTCACTAGTGGGTAAACTGTAGTTTGCCCCAGGTTTTGGAAGGGCTGCAGGGAATCACGTAAAAGCATGTCACATAGGTGCTCTACACAATCCAGGGCAGGTAGTTAAGACACACCACATGCACACCAAAATCCCTGTATCCATTCTTGAGAATACAAGTAGTTTACATACAATTGCCTGAATCTGGAACATACGAATATGTGTTGATCTGTGCGGATTTGTTCTCAAGTTGGATCCGGTCAGACGAGTAACCGCACAGGTAACTGCCAAGACATTGATATCTGAGCTTGTGTGTAGATTGGGGATACCTGAGATGAGAGAGTCTGATAGAGGGACACAATCCACAGGCGAGATAATGAAGGGAATAATGTCTGTGTTGGGGGATTGAGCAGAGTTCAGGCAAAGTGGGAAGGTTGAATGGCACACTCAAGTCAAAAATCCAGAAAGCCATGGCAGAGACAGGAAGGCCCTGGCCAGAGTGCCTGTCTCTAGCATTATACTCAGGGAGGACCACTCCTAACACTAAGACAGGTCTGTCACCATTTGAGGTGCTTGTTGGAAGTGTGCCTAGACTAAGGTTGTATTTTCCCCAGACTGTACAACTCAATTATGACAGCACTGCCAGCTATGTCCAGAACTTGTGACAAAGACTGAAAGTAACACATGAGCAGGTTTTCTTCTATTCCAGACCCTTCTGAGTTTTCAGGAACACACAGCTTGCAGCCTGGTGATTGGGTGGTCGTGAAAAGACATACCAGGAAGCCTCTTGAACCCAGATATGACGGTCCCTCCCAAGTGCTGCTGACAACTGCCACTTCAGTCAAATTGGAAGGAAAATCTACCTGGATACACGCTTCCCATTGTAAAAAGGTTCCTGAACCACGGCAAGAAGGAAAAGATGGACATTATTTGTTTTATGCTTTCTTAAAGGACTCACTCCTGCCACCTTTGTAGTTGATAAGACTAAATGCAAGAGCCATATCTAAACACACTGTACAAGAGAGCGACCGATAACGCCCCTAGGGAAAGTGGTAGACCTCATTGGGTCCAAATAGGTTCTGGAAACAAGATAGTGAGTGCTGTACTCGTATATCCTATGATTATGCAGATGTGGGATCAAGTGGTAGAAGCCACCGATTACCTAGATGATCAAATATGGGGTATCTTAGGCGTACTTAATACCATCATAGCAGTGCAAAACCAGCTGATCAGTCACCAACCAACACACCCTGGTACTAGATTATGTCACTGCAGCCCAGGGTGGGATGTGTCAGGTGGTGGGACCTACCTTTTGCCATTATATCGATCCAGAAGGTAATATCAAAGGAAAACAAGAATTAGAGGATATATAACAAACTAAGGGAAGAGTACGAGAAGGAGGTTGTGCAAAATGAAGATAGCTGGTGGGCTAACACTTTCCTTTTTGAATCCTGCTAATTGGTTCAAGGGCATAGGTGGATGGATAACGGGGATATTACAAACCATTATACAGGCTGCCATGATTATATTGCTTATATATTACTTTCTCAAGCTAATTTGATATGTTTTAATCGATGTTATGATAAAGATAAACATAACTGGTAGACATTATAGGAATATCAGAAGGGGAATCCAGCGGGACTGGCATCTACATTGTAGGTGAATGTACTCATCTGATATGAGAATAATGTCTAAAATGAGGGAATTGTGAAGGGTTAAACAAAAGAACTGTGTAGAGATAAACAAGTATTGGTTCACCGAGTTCTAAACTAAAGACACTACCAGTTAAAGGCGTGAGGATCTTAACATGACCAAATAAGGACAAATACCTTGCAGCTTGCTTGTAACTGTAGTGCTATAGAAAACCTGTCCTTCTGCTTTAATAAACTGAAGCATACTGAACATGATACCCTGGTGTCAGTCTGTATGTCTCCCGAGCTCATACACTTCTTCCTGATCAATTAGAACTACAACAACATAACTCAGGGGTCTTGAGCCCCTAACACCAGTGATGGCCGCTCGAGTTTCTCCTCATCCATAACATTATCCTGGCTAGGCCAAAAGTCTCTCTGTAGGGAGGGGTTGGAAAAGATAGGAGGTGACTGAGGTGGGGGCCGTCTTAAGGGAACGGGCAGGAGATTAAAGGGGCGCTCTAGACAAAAGTGATACACTGAGGGGTCGGTGCTTTATACAACAATTATAAGACGCCCAAGAGAGATTCCCTGCGTCGTGTGCTCAGGACAAGGTAAGTGGCTACCACTAAAGGGTTGGGAACCGGTCTCTATACACATTGTTGTTCCCCCATTTTGGTATCCAGATCGCTCGTCCCAACCTTGATCATCATATAACAGGACACGGCAGGACCAGATCACACACACGAGCTTGTACATCTTCTATTTATTATTATTTTAGGCTTGGAAGTTGATGTCTTTTATTGGGGTGTGTTCACACAGAGGAATTCTCTTCATGTTCGCCGCTCCTTATTAGGCCTTGATGAATGTCTGGAGCTGCGGACGCCATGGCAGGATCGAGCAGGACTCTTCTTATTTACACATCCGGCTGCAATCTCTGCTTCCCATTAAAATCAATGGGGGGGGGGTCGGATTCTGGGAGAAAATCCACCCCCAAATCCATGGCAAAGTCCTCCATGTGAACACAGCCTTACTGGCAAGAATAGAGAAGACATTAATTCCCTGCGGAGTGCAGACTACAATGTATAAGAAGTTCAGAGTTGCTCATAAAATAGGTCTCACACTGCGGGCACTTGAAGGGTTTGCTGAAGCGGTGGACTTCTTGGTGCTTGAGAAGACTGGAGCTGTATCTGTAGGACTGACCGCAGTCTGAACAGGCGTATGGTTTCTCTCCTGTGTGAAGTCTATAGTGCCTGGACAGGCTGGATTTATCATTGAAGCGTCGGCCACATTCAGAACACATGAACGGTTGCTCCCCGGTGTGGATCCTCAAGTGGCGGACGTAGTGTGAGCGATCGGAGAAGGATTTCCCGCACTCGGAGCAGGAGAACTGTTTTTCCTTGGAGTGGTATTGCTGGTGCTTCACAAGGAGCGCGTTATTCCTAAAACACGTCCCACACTCTGAACATAGAAAAGGCACATCTCCGGTGTGGACCTTCTCGTGTTTGAGAAGCTGGTAGTTTCTGGTGAAGCGTTTGCCGCACTCGGCACATTCGAAGGGCTTCTTCCCGGAGTGGATTTTGCAGTGGGCCACGAGCTCGTACTGGTTCACGAACCGGACCTCGCATTCGGGACACTTGAATGGCTTGGATATGAGATGGGCGTGCATTCTCTGGTGTTTGGTGAGGTAAGAGCGGTCGCTGAAGGACTTCCCGCACTCGGGACACGTGTATGGCTTCACTCCGACATGGATGCTCTGGTGCCGGATGTAGTGAGAGATTTTAGAAAAAGTTTTTCCACATTTAGGACATAAGAAAGGCTTCTCCCTGATGTGGATTTTCTGGTGAAGAGTAAAAAGTTGTTTGTTTGGGAAATTTTTATTGCACTTTAGACAGGTGAATGTTTTTGATTTTTGTTCCCCATTGCTTCCTGGCTTTTTGGTCAGAGGGGCGGTGTTCTCCAGGTTTCTGCCCAGTTGCCCCATTTTTACTTTGCCTTTCACAGTATGATGTGACCTCGCGACGACTTCTGTGGGGTCATCTTTCTTGGTTGGTACAAAAAGTCTCTTGTTTGGTGGAGTCGTAACATTTTTATTCACATCCCCATTGGTGAAGTTTCCTTCGTCCCATGAGACTGGTTCCTCCTTAATCTGAAGATATGAATATTGTGGTGTAAGATCTGTGGCTGTGGACATTTTGGGGTTTTCTCCATCATACGGCACAGGTTCCTTTTTAACATGAGGTGACGGATCTTGCCAGACTTGTTCTGTAGGTGTATGTGGGGACGGTGCGTCGGCCTCTTTAAGATTTCCCATTTGCCGCTGCGTTACTCCTGCAGTTCTTGTTTGCTTCGGTCTCGAAACTTCATCGTTGAGCTTTTAACTCTGTTAGACTTTGGGGTGGACTCGGGGCCATGAACTCCTGAGGGTTTATAGAAACCATCGCAGTTACCTGTAATCAGAGAAAGGTCAGAGGTCTTATATACAGGTGGTGACATTTATATTCTATTAGTGCGGAGTCCCTCTAAGGACAGAGAATTACTGACAAGAAAACCTCCCGAAGTGGAGCCAAATAATTCAGCGCAGTCGGATACTATAGAAAGGGGCCTGAAACACCTGAGCGAGAGCCATATGGGACACCGGGAGATGCAGCAAAGCCCTAAGGACTCTTCAGAGCTTCTACAATATAAAGTCTGTAGGGTCACGGGGGCATCGCGGGTCTTGCTATCAGGGATCCATGGGACACAACATCGCCCGATTTCATCAACTTTAGACTAATCCGGGTTCACATGTACATCGGGAAAACTTGCAGAGAGAAAAGTCCTCTGTGCCGACCCCCCTCTCTGATGATTTTCAGCAAAACTTGTGATAGAGTCACCTATAGATACACCGACAAATTATGGCTCCCGTGTCAGGACAAATACCTGGCAGATGATGGGGGGGGGGGAGATCTAGGGGCCCCTCCATACTGCTCTCTACCATCTCTCCTCTTACCTGGTGATGTGGGGGTCAGATGATGGGGGGGGGGATCTAGGGGCCCCTCCATACTGCTCTCTACCATCTCTCCTCTTACCTGGTGATGTGGGGGTCAGATGATGGGGGGGGGATCTAGGGGCCCCTCCATACTGCTCTCTACCATCTCTCCTCTTACCTGGTGATGTGGGGGGTCAGATGATGGGGGGGGGGGATCTAGGGGCCCCTCCATACTGCTCTCTACCATCTCTCCTCTTACCTGGTGATGTGGGGGTCAGATGATGGGGGGGGGATCTAGGGGCCCCTCCATACTGCTCTCTACCATCTCTCCTCTTACCTGGTGATGTGGGGGTCAGATGATGGGGGGGGGATCTAGGGGCCCCTCCATACTGCTCTCTACCATCTCTCCTCTTACCTGGTGATGTGGGGGGTCAGATGATGGGGGGGGGGGATCTAGGGGCCCCTCCATACTGCTCTCTACCATCTCTCCTCTTACCTGGTGATGTGGGGGTCAGATGATGGGGGGGGGGATCTAGGGGCCCCTCCATACTGCTCTCTACCATCTCTCCTCTTACCTGGTGATGTGGGGGTCAGATGATGGGGGGGGGGATCTAGGGGCCCCTCCATACTGCTCTCTACCATCTCTCCTCTTACCTGGTGATGTGGGGGTCAGATGATGGGGGGGGGGATCTAGGGGCCCCTCCATACTGCTCTCTACCATCTCTCCTCTTACCTGGTGATGTGGGGGTCAGATGATGGGGGAGGGGGGATCATCTAGGGGCCCCTCCATACTGCTCTCTACCATCTCTCCTCTTACCTGGTGATGTGGGGGTCAGATGATGGGGGGGGGGGATCTAGGGGCCCCTCCATACTGCTCTCTACCATCTCTCCTCTTACCTGGTGATGTGGGGGTCAGATGATGGGGGGGGGGATCTAGGGGCCCCTCCATACTGCTCTCTACCATCTCTCCTCTTACCCGGTGATGTGGGGGTCAGATGATGGAGGGGGGGATCTAGGGGCCCCTCCATACTGCTCTCTACCATCTCTCCTCTTACCTGGTGATGTGGGGGTCAGATGATGGGGGGGGGGGATCTAGGGGCCCCTCCATACTGCTCTCTACCATCTCTCCTCTTACCTGGTGATGTGGGGGTCAGATGATGGGGGAGGGGGGATCTAGGGGCCCCTCCATACTGCTCTCTACCATCTCTCCTCTTACCTGGTGATGTGGGGGTCAGATGATGGGGGGGGGGGATCTAGGGGCCCCTCCATACTGCTCTCTACCATCTCTCCTCTTACCTGGTGATGTGGGGGTCAGATGATGGGGGGGGGATCTAGGGGCCCCTCCATACTGCTCTCTACCATCTCTCCTCTTACCTGGTGATGTGGGGGTCAGATGATGGGGGGGGGGGATCTAGGGGCCCCTCCATACTGCTCTCTTACCTGGTGATGTGGGGGTCAGATGATGGGGGGGGGGGGGATCTAGGGGCCCCTCCATACTGCTCTCTACCATCTCTCCTCTTACCTGGTGATGTGGGGGTCAGATGATGGGGGGGGGGATCTAGGGGCCCCTCCATACTGCTCTCTACCATCTCTCCTCTTACCTGGTGATGTGGGGGTCAGATGATGGGGGGGGGAGATCTAGGGGCCCCTCCATACTGCTCTCTACCACCTCTCCTCTTACCTGGTGATGTGGGGGGTCAGATGATGGGGGGGGGGGGGGGATCTAGGGGCCCCTCCATACTGCTCTCTACCATCTCTCCTCTTACCCGGTGATGTGGGGGTCAGATGATGGGGGGGGGATCTAGGGGCCCCTCCATACTGCTCTCTACCATCTCTCCTCTTACCTGGTGATGTGGGGGTCAGATGATGGGGGGGGATCTAGGGGCCCCTCCATACTGCTCTCTACCATCTCTCCTCTTACCTGGTGATGTGGGGGTCAGATGATGGGGGGGGGATCTAGGGGCCCCTCCATACTGCTCTCTACCACCTCTCCTCTTACCTGGTGATGTGGGGGGTCAGATGATGGGGGGGGGGGGAGATCTAGGGGCCCCTCCATACTGCTCTCTACCATCTCTCCTCTTACCCGGTGATGTGGGGGTCAGATGATGGGGGGGGGGGGATCTAGGGGCCCCTCCATACTGCTCTCTACCATCTCTCCTCTTACCCGGTGATGTGGGGGGTCAGATGATGGGGGGGGGATCTAGGGGCCCCTCCATACTGCTCTCTACCATCTCTCCTCTTACCTGGTGATGTGGGGGTCAGATGATGGGGGGGGATCTAGGGGCCCCTCCATACTGCTCTCTACCATCTCTCCTCTTACCTGGTGATGTGGGGGTCAGATGATGGGGGGGGGGAGATCTAGGGGCCCCTCCATACTGCTCTCTACCATCTCTCCTCTTACCTGGTGATGTGAGGGGTCAGATGATGGGGGGGGGGGGGATCTAGGGGCCCCTCCATACTGCTCTCTACCATCTCTCCTCTTACCTGGTGATGTGGGGGTCAGATGATGGGGGGGGGATCTAGGGGCCCCTCCATACTGCTCTCTACCATCTCTCCTCTTACCTGGTGATGTGGGGGTCAGATGATGGGGGGGGGGGGATCTAGGGGCCCCTCCATACTGCTCTCTACCATCTCTCCTCTTACCTGGTGATGTGGGGGTCAGATGATGGGGGGGGGGGGGATCTAGGGGCCCCTCCATACTGCTCTCTACCATCTCTCCTCTTACCTGGTGATGTGGGGGTCAGATGATGGGGGGGGGATCTAGGGGCCCCTCCATACTGCTCTCTACCATCTCTCCTCTTACCTGGTGATGTGGGGGTCAGATGATGGGGGGGGGATCTAGGGGCCCCTCCATACTGCTCTCTACCATCTCTCCTCTTACCTGGTGATGTGGGGGTCAGATGATGGGGGGGGGGATCTAGGGGCCCCTCCATACTGCTCTCTACCATCACTCCTCTTACCTGGTGATGTGGGGGTCAGATGATGGGGGGGGATCTAGGGGCCCCTCCATACTGCTCTCTACCATCTCTCCTCTTACCAGGTGATGTGGGGGTCAGATGATGGGGGAGGGGGGGATCTAGGGGCCCCTCTATACTGCTCTCTACCATCTCTCCTCTTACCTGGTGATGTGGGGTCAGATGATGTGGGGGGGGGATCTAGGGGCCCCTCCATACTGCTCTCTACCATCTCTCCTCTTACCTGGTGATGTGAGGGTCAGATGATGGGGGGGGATCTAGGGGCCCCTCCATACTGCTCTCTTCCATCTCTCCTCTTACCTGGTGATGTGAGGGTCAGATGATGGGGGGGGATCTAGGGGCCCCTCCATACTGCTCTCTACCATCTCTCCTCTTACCTGGTGATGTGGGGGTCAGATGATGGGGGGGGGGGATCTAGGGGCCCCTCCATACTGCTCTCTACCATCTCTCCTCTTACCTGGTGATGTGGGGGTCAGATGATGGGGGGGGATCTAGGGGCCCCTCCATACTGCTCTCTACCATCTCTCCTCTTACCTGGTGATGTGGGGGTCAGATGATGGGGGGGGGGGGATCTAGGGGCCCCTCCATACTGCTCTCTACCATCTCTCCTCTTACCTGGTGATGTGAGGGTCAGATGATGGGGGGGGGGGGAGATCTAGGGGCCCCTCCATACTGCTCTCTACCATCACTCCTCTTACCTGGTGATGTGGGGGTCAGATGATGGGGGGGGGATCTAGGGGCCCCTCCATACTGCTCTCTACCATCTCTCCTCTTACCTGGTGATGTGGGGGTCAGATGATGGGGGGGGATCTAGGGGCCCCTCCATACTGCTCTCTACCATCACTCCTCTTACCTGGTGATGTGGGGGTCAGATGATGGGGGGGGGATCTAGGGGCCCCTCCATACTGCTCTCTACTATCTCTCCTCTTACCTGGTGATGTGGGGGTCAGATGATGGGGGGGGGGGATCTAGGGGCCCCTCCATACTGCTCTCTACCATCTCTCCTCTTACCTGGTGATGTGGGGGTCAGATGATGGGGGGGGGGGATCTAGGGGCCCCTCCATACTGCTCTCTACCATCTCTCCTCTTACCTGGTGATGTGGGGGGTCAGATGATGCGGGGGGGGATCTAGGGGCCCCTCCATACTGCTCTCTACCATCACTCCTCTTACCTGGTGATGTGGGGGTCAGATGATGGGGGGGGGGGATCTAGGGGCCCCTCCATACTGCTCTCTACCATCTCTCCTCTTACCTGGTGATGTGGGGGTCAGATGATGGGGGGGGGGGGATCTAGGGGCCCCTCCATACTGCTCTCTACCATCTCTCCTCTTACCTGGTGATGTGGGGGTCAGATGATGGGGGGGGGGGATCTAGGGGCCCCTCCATACTGCTCTCTACCATCACTCCTCTTACCTGGTGATGTGGGGGTCAGATGATGGGGGGGGGGGATCTAGGGGCCCCTCCATACTGCTCTCTACCATCTCTCCTCTTACCTGGTGATGTGGGGGTCAGATGATGGGGGGGGGGATCTAGGGGCCCCTCCATACTGCTCTCTACCATCTCTCCTCTTACCTGGTGATGTGGGGGGTCAGATGATGGGGGGGGGGATCTAGGGGCCCATCCATACTGCTCTCTACCATCTCTCCTCTTACCTGGTGATGTGGGGGTCAGATGATGGGGGGGGGGATCTAGGGGCCCCTCCATACTGCTCTCTACCATCTCTCCTCTTACCTGGTGATGTGGGGGTCAGATGATGGGGGGGGGGATCTAGGGGCCCCTCCATACTGCTCTCTACCATCTCTCCTCTTACCTGGTGATGTGGGGGTCAGATGATGGGGGGGGGATCTAGGGGCCCCTCCATACTGCTCTCTACCATCTCTCCTCTTACCTGGTGATGTGGGGGTCAGATGATGGGGGGGAGGGGGATCTAGGGGCCCCTCCATACTGCTCTCTACCATCTCTCCTCTTACCTGGTGATGTGGGGTCAGATGATGGGGGGGGGGATCTAGGGGCCCCTCCATACTGCTCTCTACCATCTCTCCTCTTACCTGGTGATGTGGGGGTCAGATGATGGGGGGGGGGGGGATCTAGGGGCCCCTCCATACTGCTCTCTACCATCTCTCCTCTTACCTGGTGATGTGGGGTCAGATGATGGGGGGGGGGGATCTAGGGGCCCCTCCATACTGCTCTCTACCATCTCTCCTCTTACCTGGTGATGTGGGGGTCAGATGATGGGGGGGGGGGATCTAGGGGCCCGTCCATACTGCTCTCTACCATCTCTCCTCTTACCTGGTGATGTGGGGGTCAGATGATGGGGGAGGGGGGATCTAGGGGCCCCTCCATACTGCTCTCTACCATCTCTCCTCTTACCTGGTGATGTGGGGGTCAGATGATGGGGGGGGGGATCTAGGGGCCCCTCCATACTGCTCTCTACCATCTCTCCTCTTACCCGGTGATGTGGGGGTCAGATGATGGGGGGGGGGGGATCTAGGGGCCCCTCCATACTGCTCTCTACCATCTCTCCTATTACCCGGTGATGTGGGGGTCAGATGATGGGGGAGGGGGATCTAGGGGCCCCTCCATACTGCTCTCTACCATCTCTCCTCTTACCTGGTGATGTGGGGGTCAGATGATGGGGGAGGGGGGATCTAGGGGCCCCTCCATACTGCTCTCTACCATCTCTCCTCTTACCTGGTGATGTGGGGGTCAGATGATGGGGGGGGGGGGATCTAGGGGCCCCTCCATACTGCTCTCTACCATCTCTCCTCTTACCTGGTGATGTGGGGGTCAGATGATGGGGGGGGGGGATCTAGGGGCCCCTCCATACTGCTCTCTACCATCTCTCCTCTTACCTGGTGATGTGGGGGTCAGATGATGGGGGGGGATCTAGGGGCCCCTCCATACTGCTCTCTACCATCACTCCTCTTACCTGGTGATGTGGGGGTCAGATGATGGGGGGGGGGATCTAGGGGCCCCTCCATACTGCTCTCTACCATCTCTCCTCTTACCTGATGATGTGGGGGTCAGATGATGGGGGGGGGGATCTAGGGGCCCCTACATACTGCTCTCTACCATCTCTCCTCTTACCTGGTGATGTGGGGGTCAGATGATGGGGGGGGGGGATCTAGGGGCCCCTCCATACTGCTCTCTACCACCTCTCCTCTTACCTGGTGATGTGGGGGTCAGATGATGGGGGGGGGGATCTAGGGGCCCCTCCATACTGCTCTCTACCACCTCTCCTCTTACCTGGTGATGTGGGGGTCAGATGATGGGGGAGGGGGGATCTAGGGGCCCCCTCTATACTGCTCTCTACCATCTCTCCTCTTACCTGGTGATGTGGGGGTCAGATGATGGGGAGGGGGGATCTAGGGGCCCCTCCATACTGCTCTCTACCATCACTCCTCTTACCCGGTGATGTGGGGGTCAGAAAATGGGGGGGGGGATCTAGGGGCCCCTCCATACTGCTCTCTACCATCTCTCCTCTTACCTGGTGATGTGAGGGTCAGATGATGGGGGGGGGGGGATCTAGGGGCCCCTCCATACTGCTCTCTACCATCTCTCCTCTTACCTGGTGATGTGGGGGTCAGATGATGGGGGGGGGATCTAGGGGCCCCTCCATACTGCTCTCTACCATCTCTCCTCTTACCTGGTGATGTGAGGGTCAGATGATGGGGGGGGGGATCTAGGGGCCCCTCCATACTGCTCTCTACCACCTCTCCTCTTACCTGGTGATGTGGGGGTCAGATGATGGGGGGAGGGGGGATCTAGGGGCCCCTCTATACTGCTCTCTACCATCTCTCCTCTTACCTGGTGATGTGGGGTCAGATGATGGGGGGGGATCTAGGGGCCCCTCCATACTGCTCTCTACCATCTCTCCTCTTACCCGGTGATGTGGGGGTCAGAAAATGGGGGGGGGGGATCTAGGGGCCCCTCCATACTGCTCTCTACCATCTCTCCTCTTACCTGGTGATGTGAGGGTCAGATGATGGGGGGGGATCTAGGGGCCCCTCCATACTGCTCTCTACCATCTCTCCTCTTACCTGGTGATGTGGGGGTCAGATGATGGGGGGGGGGGGATCTAGGGGCCCCTCCATACTGCTCTCTACCATCTCTCCTCTTACCTGGTGATGTGGGGGTCAGATGATGGGGAGGGGGGATCTAGGGGCCCCTCCATACTGCTCTCTACCATCACTCCTCTTACCTGGTGATGTGGGGTCAGATGATGGGGGGGGATCTAGGGGCCCCTCCATACTGCTCTCTACCATCTCTCCTCTTACCTGGTGATGTGGGGGTCAGATGATGGGGGGGGGATCTAGGGGCCCCTCCATACTGCTCTCTACCATCTCTCCTCTTACCTGGTGATGTGGGGTCAGATGATGGGGGGGGGATCTAGGGGCCCCTCCATACTGCTCTCTACCATCTCTCCTCTTACCTGGTGATGTGGGGTCAGATGATGGGGGGGGGGATCTAGGGGCCCCTCCATACTGCTCTCTACCATCTCTCCTCTTACCTGGTGATGTGGGGGTCAGATGATGGGGGGGGGGGATCTAGGGGCCCCTCCATACTGCTCTCTACCATCTCTCCTCTTACCTGGTGATGTGGGGGTCAGATGATGGGGGGGGGGATCTAGGGGCCCCTCCATACTGCTCTCTTCCATCTCTCCTCTTACCTGGTGATGTGGGGGTCAGATGATGGGGGGGGGGATCTAGGGGCCCCTCCATACTGCTCTCTACCATCTCTCCTCTTACCTGGTGATGTGGGGGTCAGATGATGGGGGGGGATCTAGGGGCCCCTCCATACTGCTCTCTACCATCTCTCCTCTTACCTGGTGATGTGGGGGTCAGATGATGGGGGGGGGATCTAGGGGCCCCTACATACTGCTCTCTACCATCACTCCTCTTACCTGGTGATGTGGGGGTCAGATGACGGGGGGGGGGGGGATCTAGGGGCCCCTCCATACTGCTCTCTACCATCTCTCCTCTTACCTGGTGATGTGGGGTCAGATGATGGGGGGGGGGATCTAGGGGCCCCTCCATACTGCTCTCTACCATCTCTCCTCTTACCTGGTGATGTGGGGGTCAGATGATGGGGGGGGGGATCTAGGGGCCCCTCCATACTGCTCTCTTCCATCTCTCCTCTTACCTGGTGATGTGGGGTCAGATGATGGGGGGGGATCTAGGGGCCCCTCCATACTGCTCTCTACTATCTCTCCTCTTACCTGGTGATGTGGGGGTCAGATGATGGGGGGGGGGGGATCTAGGGGCCCCTCCATACTGCTCTCTACCATCTCTCCTCTTACCTGGTGATGTGGGGGTCAGATGATGGGGGGGGGGATCTAGGGGCCCCTCCATACTGCTCTCTACTATCTCTCCTCTTACCTGGTGATGTGGGGGTCAGATGATGGGGGGGGGGGATCTAGGGGCCCCTCCATACTGCTCTCTACCATCTCTCCTCTTACCTGGTGATGTGGGGGTCAGATGATGGGGGGGGGGATCTAGGGGCCCCTCCACCATACTGCTCTCTACCATCTCTCCTCTTACCTGGTGATGTGGGGGTCAGATGATGGGGGGGGGGATCTAGGGGCCCCCTCCATAACTGCTCTCTACCATCTCTCCTCTTACCTGGTGATGTGAGGGTCAGATGATGGGGGGGGATCTAGGGGCCCCTCCATACTGCTCTCTACCATCTCTCCTCTTACCTGGTGATGTGGGGGTCAGATGATGGGGGGGGGGGGGAA
>NW_027440710.1:0-68860 GCF_031893055.1 Leptodactylus fuscus | reverse complement strand
AGAAGTTCCATTGCGATTTCATCGGGTTCTGTGATGATGACATGGCGTTCCATTGCGATGTCATCTAGTCCTGTGAGGATGTCCCAGAGTTCCATTGGCCTCCACCCAATGGGTTATTCATTTAGTGACTACGCTCCCCATGGCCCTTGACAGGATTTGAACTCAGGACCTCAGCGTTTCACAGCGAACTGCTAACCACTGAGCCACCGCACTTCCTGACTAATCTCATGGACAAGACCATATACATTCCAAACAAATCCTAGACAAGCAATAATCTATCAGCGCTATACAGCTCATTGAAGAGTGCATCATTAGGTCAGCAGATTGGTTGAGGATACAAGGGCAGCGGTTCCATGGCTTAGTGGACAGAGCTGCAGCCTTGCGACCGCAGGGTCGAGAGTTCAAATCCCCTCAGGGCGTGTGAGTTACGTGAGTTTTTGCCCAAACCACCCGTCCAACCGTCAGACTTTTAACGTTATTTTTAGCCCTTCACAATCTCACGTCTAGTTCCTGGACAATGACCATATGCATCAAAAAGAACATCTTATCCGAGCAATAATCTATCAGAGCTATCCAGCTCATTGAAGAGTGCCTCATTAGGTCAGCAGATTGGTTAAAGCTGCAAGTGCGGCGGTTCCGTGGCTCAGTGGTTAGAGCTACGCCCTTGCGACCATGGGGTCGAGAGTTCAAATCCCCTCAGGTCGTGTGTCTTATGCGAGTTTTTGCCCAAACCACCCGTCCAACGTCATTGAAGAGTGCATCATTAGGTCAGCAGATTGGTTGAGGCTACAAGTGCGGCGGTTCCATGGCTTAGTGGTCAGAGCTGCAGACTTGCGACCACAGGGTCGAGAGTTCAAATCCCCTCAGGGAGTGTGATTTATGCGAGTTTTTGCCCAAACCTCCCGTCCAACCGTCAGACTTTTAACGTTATTTTTAGCCCTTCACAATCTCACGTCTAGTTCCTGGACAATGACCATATGCATCAAAAAGAACATCTTAAACCCATGACAAACATTTCTCCTAACTATACAGGGCAGGGCAGCACAGAGGCTTAGCACGGGTAGCACGGTGGCTCAGCGGTTAGCAGCGTGGTCTTAAAGCACCTTACAACGCTGGTGTCCTAGGTTCGAATCCCGCCATGAGCCTTAGGGAACGGTCCTGCTAGTTGGTGCCAGAAAGTGTGGGAAGTGTCTGCAGTGTTGTAGTCCTCTCCGAGGGACCGATTGGGAGCGTCATCCTGTATGATAGAGTGATCCAAAGTGGGTGCAGATGGGTAGGGGGCAGGATGGAGGGAACAGAGAAGAGAAAAGGTGTATCAGATAGGGGTATACCATGGGCCTCAGAGAAGGGGGTTTGGGGAAGTGTGTAAGGTAGGGGTGTGTAGCCTGCGAGTGGGCAAACTAGGGGGTGTAAAGGTAGACTAGGGAGGGAGTTGGGAGATAAGAAGTGCCATTGCGATGCCAAAAAGTGACAATATCATCGAGTTCCGTGATGCCGTCCTTGAAGTTCCACGGCGCTGTCATCGAGTTCCGTGTTGACGTCCTGGAAGTTCATCGAGCTCCGTGATGCCGTCCTGGAAGTTCCACCACGATGTCATCGAGTTCCGTGATGCCGTCCTTGAAGTTCCACCGTGATGTCATCGACTTCCACGATGCCGACCTTGAAGTTCCACGGCGCTGTCATCGAGTTCCGTGTTGACGTCCTGGAAGTTCATCGAGCTCCGTGATGCCGTCCTTGAAGTTCCACCGTGATGTCATCGAGTTCCGTGTTGACATCCCAGACATTCCATTGCGATGTCATTGAGTTCTGTGTTGACGTCCCAGAAGTTCCATTGCGATTTCATCGGGTTCTGTGATGATGACATGGCGTTCCATTGCGATGTCATCTAGTCCTGTGAGGATGTCCCAGCGTTCCATTGGCCTCCACCCAATGGGTTATTCATTTAGTGACTACGCTCCCCATGGCCCTTGACGGGATTTGAACTCAGGACCTCAGCGTTTCACAGCGAACTGCTAACCACTGAGCCACCGCACTTCCTGACTAATCTCATGGACAAGACCATATACATTCCAAACAAATCCTAGACAAGCAATAATCTATCAGCGCTATACAGCTCATTGAAGAGTGCATCATTAGGTCAGCAGATTGGTTGAGGATACAAGTGCGGCGGTTCCATGGCTTAGTGGTCAGAGCTGCAGCCTTGCGACCGCAGGGTCGAGAGTTCAAATCCCCTCAGGGCGTGTGAGTTACGTGAGTTTTTGCCCAAACCACCCGTCCAACCGTCAGACTTTTAACGTTATTTTTAGCCCTTCACAATCTCACGTCTAGTTCCTGGACAATGACCATATGCATCAAAAAGAACATCTTATCCGAGCAATAATCTATCAGAGCTATCCAGCTCATTGAAGAGTGCCTCATTAGGTCAGCAGATTGGTTAAAGCTGCAAGTGCGGCGGTTCCGTGGCTCAGTGGTTAGAGCTACGCCCTTGCGACCATGGGGTCGAGAGTTCAAATCCCCTCAGGTCGTGTGTCTTATGCGAGTTTTTGCCCAAACCACCCGTCCAACGTCATTGAAGAGTGCATCATTAGGTCAGCAGATTGGTTGAGGCTACAAGTGCGGCGGTTCCATGGCTTAGTGGTCAGAGCTGCAGACTTGCGACCACAGGGTCGAGAGTTCAAATCCCCTCAGGGAGTGTGATTTATGCGAGTTTTTGCCCAAACCTCCCGTCCAACCGTCAGACTTTTAACGTTATTTTTAGCCCTTCACAATCTCACGTCTAGTTCCTGGACAATGACCATATGCATCAAAAAGAACATCTTAAACCCATGACAAACATTTCTCCTAACTATACAGGGCAGGGCAGCACAGAGGCTTAGCACGGGTAGCACGGTGGCTCAGCGGTTAGCAGCGTGGTCTTAAAGCACCTTACAACGCTGGTGTCCTAGGTTCGAATCCCGCCATGAGCCTTAGGGAACGGTCCTGCTAGTTGGTGCCAGAAAGTGTGGGAAGTGTCTGCAGTGTTGTAGTCCTCTCCGAGGGACCGATTGGGAGCGTCATCCTGTATGATAGAGTGATCCAAAGTGGGTGCAGATGGGTAGGGGGCAGGATGGAGGGAACAGAGAAGAGAAAAGGTGTATCAGATAGGGGTATACCATGGGCCACAGAGAAGGGGGTTTGGGGAAGTGTGTAAGGTAGGGGTGTGTAGCCTGCGAGTGGACATGTGGGCAAACTAGGGGGTGTAAAGGTAGACGAGGGAGTTGGGAGATAAGAAGTGCCATTGCGATGCCAAAAAGTGACAATATCATCGAGTTCCGTGTTGACGTCCTGGAAGTTCATCGAGCTCCGTGATGCCGTCCTGGAAGTTCCACCACGATGTCATCGAGTTCCGTGATGCCGTCCTTGAAGTTCCACCGCAATGTCATCGAGTTCCGTGACGGCTTGGCAGTTCCACCACGATGTCATCGAGTTCCGTGATGCCGTCCTTGAAGTTCCACCGTGATGTCATCGAGTTCCGTGTTGACATCCCAGACATTCCAGACATTCCATTGCGATGTCATTGAGTTCTGTGTTGACGTCCCAGAAGTTCCATTGCGATTTCATCGGGTTCTGTGATGATGACATGGCGTTCCATTGCGATGTCATCTAGTCCTGTGAGGATGTCCCAGAGTTCCATTGGCCTCCACCCAATGGGTTATTCATTTAGTGACTACGCTCCCCATGGCCCTTGACGGGATTTGAACTCAGGACCTCAGCGTTTCACAGCGAACTGCTAACCACTGAGCCACCGCACTTCCTGACTAATCTCATGGACAAGACCATATACATTCCAAACAAATCCTAGACAAGCAATAATCTATCAGCGCTATACAGCTCATTGAAGAGTGCATCATTAGGTCAGCAGATTGGTTGAGGCTACAAGTGCGGCGGTTCCATGGCTTAGTGGTCAGAGCTGCAGACTTGCGACCACAGGGTCGAGAGTTCGAATCCCCTCAGGGAGTGTGATTTATGCGAGTTTTTGCCCAAACCTCCCGTCCAACCGTCAGACTTTTAACGTTATTTTTAGCCCTTCACAATCTCACGTCTAGTTCCTGGACAATGACCATATGCATCAAAAAGAACATCTTAAACCCATGACAAACATTTCTCCTAACTATACAGGGCAGGGCAGCACAGAGGCTTAGCACGGGTAGCACGGTGGCTCAGCGGTTAGCAGCGTGGTCTTAAAGCACCTTACAACGCTGGTGTCCTAGGTTCGAATCCCGCCATGAGCCTTAGGGAACGGTCCTGCTAGTTGGTGCCAGAAAGTGTGGGAAGTGTCTGCAGTGTTGTAGTCCTCTCCGAGGGACCGATTGGGAGCGTCATCCTGTATGATAGAGTGATCCAAAGTGGGTGCAGAAGGGTAGGGGGCAGGATGGAGGGAACAGAGAAGAGAAAAGGTGTATCAGATAGGGGTATACCATGGGCCTCAGAGAAGGGGGTTTGGGGAAGTGTGTAAGGTAGGGGTGTGTAGCCTGCGAGTGGACATGTGGGCAAACTAGGGGGTGTAAAGGTAGACTAGGGAGGGAGTTGGGAGATAAGAAGTGCCATTGCGATGCCAAAAAGTGACAATATCATCGAGTTCCGTGTTGACATCCTGGAAGTTCATCGAGCTCCGTGATGCCGTCCTGGAAGTTCCACCACGATGTCATCGAGTTCCGTGATGCCGTCCTTGAAGTTCCACCGCAATGTCATCGAGTTCCGTGACGGCTTGGCAGTTCCACCACGATGTCATCGAGTTCTGTGATGCCGTCCTTGAAGTTCCACCGTGATGTCATCGAGTTCCGTGTTGACATCCCAGACATTCCATTGCGATGTCATTGAGTTCTGTGTTGACGTCCCAGAAGTTCCATTGCGATTTCATCGGGTTCTGTGATGATGACATGGCGTTCCATTGCGATGTCATCTAGTCCTGTGAGGATGTCCCAGAGTTCCATTGGCCTCCACCCAATGGGTTATTCATTTAGTGACTACGCTCCCCATGGCCCTTGACAGGATTTGAACTCAGGACCTCAGCGTTTCACAGCGAACTGCTAACCACTGAGCCACCGCACTTCCTGACTAATCTCATGGACAAGACCATATACATTCCAAACAAATCCTAGACAAGCAATAATCTATCAGCGCTATACAGCTCATTGAAGAGTGCATCATTAGGTCAGCAGATTGGTTGAGGATACAAGGGCAGCGGTTCCATGGCTTAGTGGACAGAGCTGCAGCCTTGCGACCGCAGGGTCGAGAGTTCAAATCCCCTCAGGGCGTGTGAGTTACGTGAGTTTTTGCCCAAACCACCCGTCCAACCGTCAGACTTTTAACGTTATTTTTAGCCCTTCACAATCTCACGTCTAGTTCCTGGACAATGACCATATGCATCAAAAAGAACATCTTATCCGAGCAATAATCTATCAGAGCTATCCAGCTCATTGAAGAGTGCCTCATTAGGTCAGCAGATTGGTTAAAGCTGCAAGTGCGGCGGTTCCGTGGCTCAGTGGTTAGAGCTACGCCCTTGCGACCATGGGGTCGAGAGTTCAAATCCCCTCAGGTCGTGTGTCTTATGCGAGTTTTTGCCCAAACCACCCGTCCAACGTCATTGAAGAGTGCATCATTAGGTCAGCAGATTGGTTGAGGCTACAAGTGCGGCGGTTCCATGGCTTAGTGGTCAGAGCTGCAGACTTGCGACCACAGGGTCGAGAGTTCAAATCCCCTCAGGGAGTGTGATTTATGCGAGTTTTTGCCCAAACCTCCCGTCCAACCGTCAGACTTTTAACGTTATTTTTAGCCCTTCACAATCTCACGTCTAGTTCCTGGACAATGACCATATGCATCAAAAAGAACATCTTAAACCCATGACAAACATTTCTCCTAACTATACAGGGCAGGGCAGCACAGAGGCTTAGCACGGGTAGCACGGTGGCTCAGCGGTTAGCAGCGTGGTCTTAAAGCACCTTACAACGCTGGTGTCCTAGGTTCGAATCCCGCCATGAGCCTTAGGGAACGGTCCTGCTAGTTGGTGCCAGAAAGTGTGGGAAGTGTCTGCAGTGTTGTAGTCCTCTCCGAGGGACCGATTGGGAGCGTCATCCTGTATGATAGAGTGATCCAAAGTGGGTGCAGATGGGTAGGGGGCAGGATGGAGGGAACAGAGAAGAGAAAAGGTGTATCAGATAGGGGTATACCATGGGCCTCAGAGAAGGGGGTTTGGGGAAGTGTGTAAGGTAGGGGTGTGTAGCCTGCGAGTGGACATGTGGGCAAACTAGGGGGTGTAAAGGTAGACTAGGGAGGGAGTTGGGAGATAAGAAGTGCCATTGCGATGCCAAAAAGTGACAATATCATCGAGTTCCGTGATGCCGTCCTTGAAGTTCCACGGCGCTGTCATCGAGTTCCGTGTTGACGTCCTGGAAGTTCATCGAGCTCCGTGATGCCGTCCTGGAAGTTCCACCACGATGTCATCGAGTTCCGTGATGCCGTCCTTGAAGTTCCACCGTGATGTCATCGACTTCCACGATGCCGACCTTGAAGTTCCACGGCGCTGTCATCGAGTTCCGTGTTGACGTCCTGGAAGTTCATCGAGCTCCGTGATGCCGTCCTTGAAGTTCCACCGTGATGTCATCGAGTTCCGTGTTGACATCCCAGACATTCCATTGCGATGTCATTGAGTTCTGTGTTGACGTCCCAGAAGTTCCATTGCGATTTCATCGGGTTCTGTGATGATGACATGGCGTTCCATTGCGATGTCATCTAGTCCTGTGAGGATGTCCCAGAGTTCCATTGGCCTCCACCCAATGGGTTATTCATTTAGTGACTACGCTCCCCATGGCCCTTGACGGGATTTGAACTCAGGACCTCAGCGTTTCACAGCGAACTGCTAACCACTGAGCCACCGCACTTCCTGACTAATCTCATGGACAAGACCATATACATTCCAAACAAATCCTAGACAAGCAATAATCTATCAGCGCTATACAGCTCATTGAAGAGTGCATCATTAGGTCAGCAGATTGGTTGAGGATACAAGTGCGGCGGTTCCATGGCTTAGTGGTCAGAGCTGCAGCCTTGCGACCGCAGGGTCGAGAGTTCAAATCCCCTCAGGGCGTGTGAGTTACGTGAGTTTTTGCCCAAACCACCCGTCCAACCGTCAGACTTTTAACGTTATTTTTAGCCCTTCACAATCTCACGTCTAGTTCCTGGACAATGACCATATGCATCAAAAAGAACATCTTAAACCCATGACAAACATTTCTCCTAACTATACAGGGCAGGGCAGCACAGAGGCTTAGCACGGGTAGCACGGTGGCTCAGCGGTTAGCAGCGTGGTCTTAAAGCACCTTACAACGCTGGTGTCCTAGGTTCGAATCCCGCCATGAGCCTTAGGGAACGGTCCTGCTAGTTGGTGCCAGAAAGTGTGGGAAGTGTCTGCAGTGTTGTAGTCCTCTCCGAGGGACCGATTGGGAGCGTCATCCTGTATGATAGAGTGATCCAAAGTGGGTGCAGAAGGGTAGGGGGCAGGATGGAGGGAACAGAGAAGAGAAAAGGTGTATCAGATAGGGGTATACCATGGGCCTCAGAGAAGGGGGTTTGGGGAAGTGTGTAAGGTAGGGGTGTGTAGCCTGCGAGTGGACATGTGGGCAAACTAGGGGGTGTAAAGGTAGACTAGGGAGGGAGTTGGGAGATAAGAAGTGCCATTGCGATGCCAAAAAGTGACAATATCATCGAGTTCCGTGATGCCGTCCCAGAAGATTCACCGCAATGTCATCGAGTTCCATGATGCCGTCCTTGAAGTTCCACAGCGCTGTCATCGAGTTCCGTGTTGACGCCCTGGAAGTTCATCGAGCTCCGTGATGCCGTCCTGGAAGTTCCATTGCGATGTCATCTAGTCCTGTGAGGATGTCCCAGCGTTCCATGTCATCGAGTTCTGTGATGCTGTCCTTGAAGTTCCACCGTGATGTCATCGAGTTCCACGATGCCGACCTTGAAGTTCCACGGCGCTGTCATCGAGTTCCGTGTTGACGTCCTGGAAGTTCATCGAGCTCCGTGATGCCGTCCTGGAAGTTCCACCACAATGTCATCGAGTTCCGTGATGCCGTCCTTGAAGTTCCACCGCAATGTCATCGAGTTCCGTGACGGCTTGGCAGTTCCACCACGATGTCATCGAGTTCCGTGATGCCGTCCTTGAAGTTCCACCGTGATGTCATCGAGTTCCGTGTTGACATCCCAGACATTCCATTGCGATGTCATTGAGTTCTGTGTTGACGTCCCAGAAGTTCCATTGCGATTTCATCGGGTTCTGTGATGATGACATGGCGTTCCATTGCGATGTCATCTAGTCCTGTGAGGATGTCCCAGCGTTCCATTGGCCTCCACCCAATGGGTTATTCATTTAGTAACTACGCTCCCCATGGCCCTTGACGGGATTTGAACTCAGGACCTCAGCGTTTCACAGCGAACTGCTAACCACTGAGCCACCGCACTTCCTGACTAATCTCATGGACAAGACCATATACATTCCAAACAAATCCTAGACAAGCAATAATCTATCAGCGCTATACAGCTCATTGAAGAGTGCATCATTAGGTCAGCAGATTGGTTGAGGATACAAGTGCGGCGGTTCCATGGCTTAGTGGTCAGAGCTGCAGCCTTGCGACCGCAGGGTCGAGAGTTCAAATCCCCTCAGGGCGTGTGAGTTACGTGAGTTTTTGCCCAAACCACCCGTCCAACCGTCAGACTTTTAACGTTATTTTTAGCCCTTCACAATCTCACGTCTAGTTCCTGGACAATGACCATATGCATCAAAAAGAACATCTTATCCGAGCAATAATCTATCAGAGCTATCCAGCTCATTGAAGAGTGCCTGATTAGGTCAGCAGATTGGTTAAAGCTGCAAGTGCGGCGGTTCCGTGGCTCAGTGGTTAGAGCTACGCCCTTGCGACCATGGGGTCGAGAGTTCAAATCCCCTCAGGTCGTGTGTCTTATGCGAGTTTTTGCCCAAACCACCCGTCCAACGTCATTGAAGAGTGCATCATTAGGTCAGCAGATTGGTTGAGGCTACAAGTGCGGCGGTTCCATGGCTTAGTGGTCAGAGCTGCAGACTTGCGACCACAGGGTCGAGAGTTCAAATCCCCTCAGGGAGTGTGATTTATGCGAGTTTTTGCCCAAACCTCCCGTCCAACCGTCAGACTTTTAACGTTATTTTTAGCCCTTCACAATCTCACGTCTAGTTCCTGGACAATGACCATATGCATCAAAAAGAACATCTTAAACCCATGACAAACATTTCTCCTAACTATACAGGGCAGGGCAGCACAGAGGCTTAGCACGGGTAGCACGGTGGCTCAGCGGTTAGCAGCGTGGTCTTAAAGCACCTTACAACGCTGGTGTCCTAGGTTCGAATCCCGCCATGAGCCTTAGGGAACGGTCCTGCTAGTTGGTGCCAGAAAGTGTGGGAAGTGTCTGCAGTGTTGTAGTCCTCTCCGAGGGACCGATTGGGAGCGTCATCCTGTATGATAGAGTGATCCAAAGTGGGTGCAGATGGGTAGGGGGCAGGATGGAGGGAACAGAGAAGAGAAAAGGTGTATCAGATAGGGGTATACCATGGGCCACAGAGAAGGGGGTTTGGGGAAGTGTGTAAGGTAGGGGTGTGTAGCCTGCGAGTGGACATGTGGGCAAACTAGGGGGTGTAAAGGTAGACGAGGGAGTTGGGAGATAAGAAGTGCCATTGCGATGCCAAAAAGTGACAATATCATCGAGTTCCGTGTTGACGTCCTGGAAGTTCATCGAGCTCCGTGATGCCGTCCTGGAAGTTCCACCACGATGTCATCGAGTTCCGTGATGCCGTCCTTGAAGTTCCACCGCAATGTCATCGAGTTCCGTGACGGCTTGGCAGTTCCACCACGATGTCATCGAGTTCCGTGATGCCGTCCTTGAAGTTCCACCGTGATGTCATCGAGTTCCGTGTTGACATCCCAGACATTCCAGACATTCCATTGCGATGTCATTGAGTTCTGTGTTGACGTCCCAGAAGTTCCATTGCGATTTCATCGGGTTCTGTGATGATGACATGGCGTTCCATTGCGATGTCATCTAGTCCTGTGAGGATGTCCCAGAGTTCCATTGGCCTCCACCCAATGGGTTATTCATTTAGTGACTACGCTCCCCATGGCCCTTGACGGGATTTGAACTCAGGACCTCAGCGTTTCACAGCGAACTGCTAACCACTGAGCCACCGCACTTCCTGACTAATCTCATGGACAAGACCATATACATTCCAAACAAATCCTAGACAAGCAATAATCTATCAGCGCTATACAGCTCATTGAAGAGTGCATCATTAGGTCAGCAGATTGGTTGAGGCTACAAGTGCGGCGGTTCCATGGCTTAGTGGTCAGAGCTGCAGACTTGCGACCACAGGGTCGAGAGTTCGAATCCCCTCAGGGAGTGTGATTTATGCGAGTTTTTGCCCAAACCTCCCGTCCAACCGTCAGACTTTTAACGTTATTTTTAGCCCTTCACAATCTCACGTCTAGTTCCTGGACAATGACCATATGCATCAAAAAGAACATCTTAAACCCATGACAAACATTTCTCCTAACTATACAGGGCAGGGCAGCACAGAGGCTTAGCACGGGTAGCACGGTGGCTCAGCGGTTAGCAGCGTGGTCTTAAAGCACCTTACAACGCTGGTGTCCTAGGTTCGAATCCCGCCATGAGCCTTAGGGAACGGTCCTGCTAGTTGGTGCCAGAAAGTGTGGGAAGTGTCTGCAGTGTTGTAGTCCTCTCCGAGGGACCGATTGGGAGCGTCATCCTGTATGATAGAGTGATCCAAAGTGGGTGCAGAAGGGTAGGGGGCAGGATGGAGGGAACAGAGAAGAGAAAAGGTGTATCAGATAGGGGTATACCATGGGCCTCAGAGAAGGGGGTTTGGGGAAGTGTGTAAGGTAGGGGTGTGTAGCCTGCGAGTGGACATGTGGGCAAACTAGGGGGTGTAAAGGTAGACTAGGGAGGGAGTTGGGAGATAAGAAGTGCCATTGCGATGCCAAAAAGTGACAATATCATCGAGTTCCGTGTTGACGTCCTGGAAGTTCATCGAGCTCCGTGATGCCGTCCTGGAAGTTCCACCACGATGTCATCGAGTTCCGTGATGCCGTCCTTGAAGTTCCACCGCAATGTCATCGAGTTCCGTGACGGCTTGGCAGTTCCACCACGATGTCATCGAGTTCTGTGATGCCGTCCTTGAAGTTCCACCGTGATGTCATCGAGTTCCGTGTTGACATCCCAGACATTCCATTGCGATGTCATTGAGTTCTGTGTTGACGTCCCAGAAGTTCCATTGCGATTTCATCGGGTTCTGTGATGATGACATGGCGTTCCATTGCGATGTCATCTAGTCCTGTGAGGATGTCCCAGAGTTCCATTGGCCTCCACCCAATGGGTTATTCATTTAGTGACTACGCTCCCCATGGCCCTTGACAGGATTTGAACTCAGGACCTCAGCGTTTCACAGCGAACTGCTAACCACTGAGCCACCGCACTTCCTGACTAATCTCATGGACAAGACCATATACATTCCAAACAAATCCTAGACAAGCAATAATCTATCAGCGCTATACAGCTCATTGAAGAGTGCATCATTAGGTCAGCAGATTGGTTGAGGATACAAGGGCAGCGGTTCCATGGCTTAGTGGACAGAGCTGCAGCCTTGCGACCGCAGGGTCGAGAGTTCAAATCCCCTCAGGGCGTGTGAGTTACGTGAGTTTTTGCCCAAACCACCCGTCCAACCGTCAGACTTTTAACGTTATTTTTAGCCCTTCACAATCTCACGTCTAGTTCCTGGACAATGACCATATGCATCAAAAAGAACATCTTATCCGAGCAATAATCTATCAGAGCTATCCAGCTCATTGAAGAGTGCCTCATTAGGTCAGCAGATTGGTTAAAGCTGCAAGTGCGGCGGTTCCGTGGCTCAGTGGTTAGAGCTACGCCCTTGCGACCATGGGGTCGAGAGTTCAAATCCCCTCAGGTCGTGTGTCTTATGCGAGTTTTTGCCCAAACCACCCGTCCAACGTCATTGAAGAGTGCATCATTAGGTCAGCAGATTGGTTGAGGCTACAAGTGCGGCGGTTCCATGGCTTAGTGGTCAGAGCTGCAGACTTGCGACCACAGGGTCGAGAGTTCAAATCCCCTCAGGGAGTGTGATTTATGCGAGTTTTTGCCCAAACCTCCCGTCCAACCGTCAGACTTTTAACGTTATTTTTAGCCCTTCACAATCTCACGTCTAGTTCCTGGACAATGACCATATGCATCAAAAAGAACATCTTAAACCCATGACAAACATTTCTCCTAACTATACAGGGCAGGGCAGCACAGAGGCTTAGCACGGGTAGCACGGTGGCTCAGCGGTTAGCAGCGTGGTCTTAAAGCACCTTACAACGCTGGTGTCCTAGGTTCGAATCCCGCCATGAGCCTTAGGGAACGGTCCTGCTAGTTGGTGCCAGAAAGTGTGGGAAGTGTCTGCAGTGTTGTAGTCCTCTCCGAGGGACCGATTGGGAGCGTCATCCTGTATGATAGAGTGATCCAAAGTGGGTGCAGATGGGTAGGGGGCAGGATGGAGGGAACAGAGAAGAGAAAAGGTGTATCAGATAGGGGTATACCATGGGCCTCAGAGAAGGGGGTTTGGGGAAGTGTGTAAGGTAGGGGTGTGTAGCCTGCGAGTGGGCAAACTAGGGGGTGTAAAGGTAGACTAGGGAGGGAGTTGGGAGATAAGAAGTGCCATTGCGATGCCAAAAAGTGACAATATCATCGAGTTCCGTGATGCCGTCCTTGAAGTTCCACGGCGCTGTCATCGAGTTCCGTGTTGACGTCCTGGAAGTTCATCGAGCTCCGTGATGCCGTCCTGGAAGTTCCACCACGATGTCATCGAGTTCCGTGATGCCGTCCTTGAAGTTCCACCGTGATGTCATCGACTTCCACGATGCCGACCTTGAAGTTCCACGGCGCTGTCATCGAGTTCCGTGTTGACGTCCTGGAAGTTCATCGAGCTCCGTGATGCCGTCCTTGAAGTTCCACCGTGATGTCATCGAGTTCCGTGTTGACATCCCAGACATTCCATTGCGATGTCATTGAGTTCTGTGTTGACGTCCCAGAAGTTCCATTGCGATTTCATCGGGTTCTGTGATGATGACATGGCGTTCCATTGCGATGTCATCTAGTCCTGTGAGGATGTCCCAGCGTTCCATTGGCCTCCACCCAATGGGTTATTCATTTAGTGACTACGCTCCCCATGGCCCTTGACGGGATTTGAACTCAGGACCTCAGCGTTTCACAGCGAACTGCTAACCACTGAGCCACCGCACTTCCTGACTAATCTCATGGACAAGACCATATACATTCCAAACAAATCCTAGACAAGCAATAATCTATCAGCGCTATACAGCTCATTGAAGAGTGCATCATTAGGTCAGCAGATTGGTTGAGGATACAAGTGCGGCGGTTCCATGGCTTAGTGGTCAGAGCTGCAGCCTTGCGACCGCAGGGTCGAGAGTTCAAATCCCCTCAGGGCGTGTGAGTTACGTGAGTTTTTGCCCAAACCACCCGTCCAACCGTCAGACTTTTAACGTTATTTTTAGCCCTTCACAATCTCACGTCTAGTTCCTGGACAATGACCATATGCATCAAAAAGAACATCTTATCCGAGCAATAATCTATCAGAGCTATCCAGCTCATTGAAGAGTGCCTCATTAGGTCAGCAGATTGGTTAAAGCTGCAAGTGCGGCGGTTCCGTGGCTCAGTGGTTAGAGCTACGCCCTTGCGACCATGGGGTCGAGAGTTCAAATCCCCTCAGGTCGTGTGTCTTATGCGAGTTTTTGCCCAAACCACCCGTCCAACGTCATTGAAGAGTGCATCATTAGGTCAGCAGATTGGTTGAGGCTACAAGTGCGGCGGTTCCATGGCTTAGTGGTCAGAGCTGCAGACTTGCGACCACAGGGTCGAGAGTTCAAATCCCCTCAGGGAGTGTGATTTATGCGAGTTTTTGCCCAAACCTCCCGTCCAACCGTCAGACTTTTAACGTTATTTTTAGCCCTTCACAATCTCACGTCTAGTTCCTGGACAATGACCATATGCATCAAAAAGAACATCTTAAACCCATGACAAACATTTCTCCTAACTATACAGGGCAGGGCAGCACAGAGGCTTAGCACGGGTAGCACGGTGGCTCAGCGGTTAGCAGCGTGGTCTTAAAGCACCTTACAACGCTGGTGTCCTAGGTTCGAATCCCGCCATGAGCCTTAGGGAACGGTCCTGCTAGTTGGTGCCAGAAAGTGTGGGAAGTGTCTGCAGTGTTGTAGTCCTCTCCGAGGGACCGATTGGGAGCGTCATCCTGTATGATAGAGTGATCCAAAGTGGGTGCAGATGGGTAGGGGGCAGGATGGAGGGAACAGAGAAGAGAAAAGGTGTATCAGATAGGGGTATACCATGGGCCACAGAGAAGGGGGTTTGGGGAAGTGTGTAAGGTAGGGGTGTGTAGCCTGCGAGTGGACATGTGGGCAAACTAGGGGGTGTAAAGGTAGACGAGGGAGTTGGGAGATAAGAAGTGCCATTGCGATGCCAAAAAGTGACAATATCATCGAGTTCCGTGTTGACGTCCTGGAAGTTCATCGAGCTCCGTGATGCCGTCCTGGAAGTTCCACCACGATGTCATCGAGTTCCGTGATGCCGTCCTTGAAGTTCCACCGCAATGTCATCGAGTTCCGTGACGGCTTGGCAGTTCCACCACGATGTCATCGAGTTCCGTGATGCCGTCCTTGAAGTTCCACCGTGATGTCATCGAGTTCCGTGTTGACATCCCAGACATTCCAGACATTCCATTGCGATGTCATTGAGTTCTGTGTTGACGTCCCAGAAGTTCCATTGCGATTTCATCGGGTTCTGTGATGATGACATGGCGTTCCATTGCGATGTCATCTAGTCCTGTGAGGATGTCCCAGAGTTCCATTGGCCTCCACCCAATGGGTTATTCATTTAGTGACTACGCTCCCCATGGCCCTTGACGGGATTTGAACTCAGGACCTCAGCGTTTCACAGCGAACTGCTAACCACTGAGCCACCGCACTTCCTGACTAATCTCATGGACAAGACCATATACATTCCAAACAAATCCTAGACAAGCAATAATCTATCAGCGCTATACAGCTCATTGAAGAGTGCATCATTAGGTCAGCAGATTGGTTGAGGCTACAAGTGCGGCGGTTCCATGGCTTAGTGGTCAGAGCTGCAGACTTGCGACCACAGGGTCGAGAGTTCGAATCCCCTCAGGGAGTGTGATTTATGCGAGTTTTTGCCCAAACCTCCCGTCCAACCGTCAGACTTTTAACGTTATTTTTAGCCCTTCACAATCTCACGTCTAGTTCCTGGACAATGACCATATGCATCAAAAAGAACATCTTAAACCCATGACAAACATTTCTCCTAACTATACAGGGCAGGGCAGCACAGAGGCTTAGCACGGGTAGCACGGTGGCTCAGCGGTTAGCAGCGTGGTCTTAAAGCACCTTACAACGCTGGTGTCCTAGGTTCGAATCCCGCCATGAGCCTTAGGGAACGGTCCTGCTAGTTGGTGCCAGAAAGTGTGGGAAGTGTCTGCAGTGTTGTAGTCCTCTCCGAGGGACCGATTGGGAGCGTCATCCTGTATGATAGAGTGATCCAAAGTGGGTGCAGAAGGGTAGGGGGCAGGATGGAGGGAACAGAGAAGAGAAAAGGTGTATCAGATAGGGGTATACCATGGGCCTCAGAGAAGGGGGTTTGGGGAAGTGTGTAAGGTAGGGGTGTGTAGCCTGCGAGTGGACATGTGGGCAAACTAGGGGGTGTAAAGGTAGACTAGGGAGGGAGTTGGGAGATAAGAAGTGCCATTGCGATGCCAAAAAGTGACAATATCATCGAGTTCCGTGTTGACATCCTGGAAGTTCATCGAGCTCCGTGATGCCGTCCTGGAAGTTCCACCACGATGTCATCGAGTTCCGTGATGCCGTCCTTGAAGTTCCACCGCAATGTCATCGAGTTCCGTGACGGCTTGGCAGTTCCACCACGATGTCATCGAGTTCTGTGATGCCGTCCTTGAAGTTCCACCGTGATGTCATCGAGTTCCGTGTTGACATCCCAGACATTCCATTGCGATGTCATTGAGTTCTGTGTTGACGTCCCAGAAGTTCCATTGCGATTTCATCGGGTTCTGTGATGATGACATGGCGTTCCATTGCGATGTCATCTAGTCCTGTGAGGATGTCCCAGAGTTCCATTGGCCTCCACCCAATGGGTTATTCATTTAGTGACTACGCTCCCCATGGCCCTTGACAGGATTTGAACTCAGGACCTCAGCGTTTCACAGCGAACTGCTAACCACTGAGCCACCGCACTTCCTGACTAATCTCATGGACAAGACCATATACATTCCAAACAAATCCTAGACAAGCAATAATCTATCAGCGCTATACAGCTCATTGAAGAGTGCATCATTAGGTCAGCAGATTGGTTGAGGATACAAGGGCAGCGGTTCCATGGCTTAGTGGACAGAGCTGCAGCCTTGCGACCGCAGGGTCGAGAGTTCAAATCCCCTCAGGGCGTGTGAGTTACGTGAGTTTTTGCCCAAACCACCCGTCCAACCGTCAGACTTTTAACGTTATTTTTAGCCCTTCACAATCTCACGTCTAGTTCCTGGACAATGACCATATGCATCAAAAAGAACATCTTATCCGAGCAATAATCTATCAGAGCTATCCAGCTCATTGAAGAGTGCCTCATTAGGTCAGCAGATTGGTTAAAGCTGCAAGTGCGGCGGTTCCGTGGCTCAGTGGTTAGAGCTACGCCCTTGCGACCATGGGGTCGAGAGTTCAAATCCCCTCAGGTCGTGTGTCTTATGCGAGTTTTTGCCCAAACCACCCGTCCAACGTCATTGAAGAGTGCATCATTAGGTCAGCAGATTGGTTGAGGCTACAAGTGCGGCGGTTCCATGGCTTAGTGGTCAGAGCTGCAGACTTGCGACCACAGGGTCGAGAGTTCAAATCCCCTCAGGGAGTGTGATTTATGCGAGTTTTTGCCCAAACCTCCCGTCCAACCGTCAGACTTTTAACGTTATTTTTAGCCCTTCACAATCTCACGTCTAGTTCCTGGACAATGACCATATGCATCAAAAAGAACATCTTAAACCCATGACAAACATTTCTCCTAACTATACAGGGCAGGGCAGCACAGAGGCTTAGCACGGGTAGCACGGTGGCTCAGCGGTTAGCAGCGTGGTCTTAAAGCACCTTACAACGCTGGTGTCCTAGGTTCGAATCCCGCCATGAGCCTTAGGGAACGGTCCTGCTAGTTGGTGCCAGAAAGTGTGGGAAGTGTCTGCAGTGTTGTAGTCCTCTCCGAGGGACCGATTGGGAGCGTCATCCTGTATGATAGAGTGATCCAAAGTGGGTGCAGATGGGTAGGGGGCAGGATGGAGGGAACAGAGAAGAGAAAAGGTGTATCAGATAGGGGTATACCATGGGCCTCAGAGAAGGGGGTTTGGGGAAGTGTGTAAGGTAGGGGTGTGTAGCCTGCGAGTGGACATGTGGGCAAACTAGGGGGTGTAAAGGTAGACTAGGGAGGGAGTTGGGAGATAAGAAGTGCCATTGCGATGCCAAAAAGTGACAATATCATCGAGTTCCGTGATGCCGTCCTTGAAGTTCCACGGCGCTGTCATCGAGTTCCGTGTTGACGTCCTGGAAGTTCATCGAGCTCCGTGATGCCGTCCTGGAAGTTCCACCACGATGTCATCGAGTTCCGTGATGCCGTCCTTGAAGTTCCACCGTGATGTCATCGACTTCCACGATGCCGACCTTGAAGTTCCACGGCGCTGTCATCGAGTTCCGTGTTGACGTCCTGGAAGTTCATCGAGCTCCGTGATGCCGTCCTTGAAGTTCCACCGTGATGTCATCGAGTTCCGTGTTGACATCCCAGACATTCCATTGCGATGTCATTGAGTTCTGTGTTGACGTCCCAGAAGTTCCATTGCGATTTCATCGGGTTCTGTGATGATGACATGGCGTTCCATTGCGATGTCATCTAGTCCTGTGAGGATGTCCCAGAGTTCCATTGGCCTCCACCCAATGGGTTATTCATTTAGTGACTACGCTCCCCATGGCCCTTGACGGGATTTGAACTCAGGACCTCAGCGTTTCACAGCGAACTGCTAACCACTGAGCCACCGCACTTCCTGACTAATCTCATGGACAAGACCATATACATTCCAAACAAATCCTAGACAAGCAATAATCTATCAGCGCTATACAGCTCATTGAAGAGTGCATCATTAGGTCAGCAGATTGGTTGAGGATACAAGTGCGGCGGTTCCATGGCTTAGTGGTCAGAGCTGCAGCCTTGCGACCGCAGGGTCGAGAGTTCAAATCCCCTCAGGGCGTGTGAGTTACGTGAGTTTTTGCCCAAACCACCCGTCCAACCGTCAGACTTTTAACGTTATTTTTAGCCCTTCACAATCTCACGTCTAGTTCCTGGACAATGACCATATGCATCAAAAAGAACATCTTAAACCCATGACAAACATTTCTCCTAACTATACAGGGCAGGGCAGCACAGAGGCTTAGCACGGGTAGCACGGTGGCTCAGCGGTTAGCAGCGTGGTCTTAAAGCACCTTACAACGCTGGTGTCCTAGGTTCGAATCCCGCCATGAGCCTTAGGGAACGGTCCTGCTAGTTGGTGCCAGAAAGTGTGGGAAGTGTCTGCAGTGTTGTAGTCCTCTCCGAGGGACCGATTGGGAGCGTCATCCTGTATGATAGAGTGATCCAAAGTGGGTGCAGAAGGGTAGGGGGCAGGATGGAGGGAACAGAGAAGAGAAAAGGTGTATCAGATAGGGGTATACCATGGGCCTCAGAGAAGGGGGTTTGGGGAAGTGTGTAAGGTAGGGGTGTGTAGCCTGCGAGTGGACATGTGGGCAAACTAGGGGGTGTAAAGGTAGACTAGGGAGGGAGTTGGGAGATAAGAAGTGCCATTGCGATGCCAAAAAGTGACAATATCATCGAGTTCCGTGATGCCGTCCCAGAAGATTCACCGCAATGTCATCGAGTTCCATGATGCCGTCCTTGAAGTTCCACAGCGCTGTCATCGAGTTCCGTGTTGACGCCCTGGAAGTTCATCGAGCTCCGTGATGCCGTCCTGGAAGTTCCATTGCGATGTCATCTAGTCCTGTGAGGATGTCCCAGCGTTCCATGTCATCGAGTTCTGTGATGCTGTCCTTGAAGTTCCACCGTGATGTCATCGAGTTCCACGATGCCGACCTTGAAGTTCCACGGCGCTGTCATCGAGTTCCGTGTTGACGTCCTGGAAGTTCATCGAGCTCCGTGATGCCGTCCTGGAAGTTCCACCACAATGTCATCGAGTTCCGTGATGCCGTCCTTGAAGTTCCACCGCAATGTCATCGAGTTCCGTGACGGCTTGGCAGTTCCACCACGATGTCATCGAGTTCCGTGATGCCGTCCTTGAAGTTCCACCGTGATGTCATCGAGTTCCGTGTTGACATCCCAGACATTCCATTGCGATGTCATTGAGTTCTGTGTTGACGTCCCAGAAGTTCCATTGCGATTTCATCGGGTTCTGTGATGATGACATGGCGTTCCATTGCGATGTCATCTAGTCCTGTGAGGATGTCCCAGCGTTCCATTGGCCTCCACCCAATGGGTTATTCATTTAGTAACTACGCTCCCCATGGCCCTTGACGGGATTTGAACTCAGGACCTCAGCGTTTCACAGCGAACTGCTAACCACTGAGCCACCGCACTTCCTGACTAATCTCATGGACAAGACCATATACATTCCAAACAAATCCTAGACAAGCAATAATCTATCAGCGCTATACAGCTCATTGAAGAGTGCATCATTAGGTCAGCAGATTGGTTGAGGATACAAGTGCGGCGGTTCCATGGCTTAGTGGTCAGAGCTGCAGCCTTGCGACCGCAGGGTCGAGAGTTCAAATCCCCTCAGGGCGTGTGAGTTACGTGAGTTTTTGCCCAAACCACCCGTCCAACCGTCAGACTTTTAACGTTATTTTTAGCCCTTCACAATCTCACGTCTAGTTCCTGGACAATGACCATATGCATCAAAAAGAACATCTTATCCGAGCAATAATCTATCAGAGCTATCCAGCTCATTGAAGAGTGCCTGATTAGGTCAGCAGATTGGTTAAAGCTGCAAGTGCGGCGGTTCCGTGGCTCAGTGGTTAGAGCTACGCCCTTGCGACCATGGGGTCGAGAGTTCAAATCCCCTCAGGTCGTGTGTCTTATGCGAGTTTTTGCCCAAACCACCCGTCCAACGTCATTGAAGAGTGCATCATTAGGTCAGCAGATTGGTTGAGGCTACAAGTGCGGCGGTTCCATGGCTTAGTGGTCAGAGCTGCAGACTTGCGACCACAGGGTCGAGAGTTCAAATCCCCTCAGGGAGTGTGATTTATGCGAGTTTTTGCCCAAACCTCCCGTCCAACCGTCAGACTTTTAACGTTATTTTTAGCCCTTCACAATCTCACGTCTAGTTCCTGGACAATGACCATATGCATCAAAAAGAACATCTTAAACCCATGACAAACATTTCTCCTAACTATACAGGGCAGGGCAGCACAGAGGCTTAGCACGGGTAGCACGGTGGCTCAGCGGTTAGCAGCGTGGTCTTAAAGCACCTTACAACGCTGGTGTCCTAGGTTCGAATCCCGCCATGAGCCTTAGGGAACGGTCCTGCTAGTTGGTGCCAGAAAGTGTGGGAAGTGTCTGCAGTGTTGTAGTCCTCTCCGAGGGACCGATTGGGAGCGTCATCCTGTATGATAGAGTGATCCAAAGTGGGTGCAGATGGGTAGGGGGCAGGATGGAGGGAACAGAGAAGAGAAAAGGTGTATCAGATAGGGGTATACCATGGGCCACAGAGAAGGGGGTTTGGGGAAGTGTGTAAGGTAGGGGTGTGTAGCCTGCGAGTGGACATGTGGGCAAACTAGGGGGTGTAAAGGTAGACGAGGGAGTTGGGAGATAAGAAGTGCCATTGCGATGCCAAAAAGTGACAATATCATCGAGTTCCGTGTTGACGTCCTGGAAGTTCATCGAGCTCCGTGATGCCGTCCTGGAAGTTCCACCACGATGTCATCGAGTTCCGTGATGCCGTCCTTGAAGTTCCACCGCAATGTCATCGAGTTCCGTGACGGCTTGGCAGTTCCACCACGATGTCATCGAGTTCCGTGATGCCGTCCTTGAAGTTCCACCGTGATGTCATCGAGTTCCGTGTTGACATCCCAGACATTCCAGACATTCCATTGCGATGTCATTGAGTTCTGTGTTGACGTCCCAGAAGTTCCATTGCGATTTCATCGGGTTCTGTGATGATGACATGGCGTTCCATTGCGATGTCATCTAGTCCTGTGAGGATGTCCCAGAGTTCCATTGGCCTCCACCCAATGGGTTATTCATTTAGTGACTACGCTCCCCATGGCCCTTGACGGGATTTGAACTCAGGACCTCAGCGTTTCACAGCGAACTGCTAACCACTGAGCCACCGCACTTCCTGACTAATCTCATGGACAAGACCATATACATTCCAAACAAATCCTAGACAAGCAATAATCTATCAGCGCTATACAGCTCATTGAAGAGTGCATCATTAGGTCAGCAGATTGGTTGAGGATACAAGTGCGGCGGTTCCATGGCTTAGTGGTCAGAGCTGCAGCCTTGCGACCGCAGGGTCGAGAGTTCAAATCCCCTCAGGGCGTGTGAGTTACGTGAGTTTTTGCCCAAACCACCCGTCCAACCGTCAGACTTTTAACGTTATTTTTAGCCCTTCACAATCTCACGTCTAGTTCCTGGACAATGACCATATGCATCAAAAAGAACATCTTAAACCCATGACAAACATTTCTCCTAACTATACAGGGCAGGGCAGCACAGAGGCTTAGCACGGGTAGCACGGTGGCTCAGCGGTTAGCAGCGTGGTCTTAAAGCACCTTACAACGCTGGTGTCCTAGGTTCGAATCCCGCCATGAGCCTTAGGGAACGGTCCTGCTAGTTGGTGCCAGAAAGTGTGGGAAGTGTCTGCAGTGTTGTAGTCCTCTCCGAGGGACCGATTGGGAGCGTCATCCTGTATGATAGAGTGATCCAAAGTGGGTGCAGAAGGGTAGGGGGCAGGATGGAGGGAACAGAGAAGAGAAAAGGTGTATCAGATAGGGGTATACCATGGGCCTCAGAGAAGGGGGTTTGGGGAAGTGTGTAAGGTAGGGGTGTGTAGCCTGCGAGTGGACATGTGGGCAAACTAGGGGGTGTAAAGGTAGACTAGGGAGGGAGTTGGGAGATAAGAAGTGCCATTGCGATGCCAAAAAGTGACAATATCATCGAGTTCCGTGATGCCGTCCCAGAAGATTCACCACAATGTCATCGAGTTCCATGATGCCGTCCTTGAAGTTCCACAGCGCTGTCATCGAGTTCCGTGTTGACGCCCTGGAAGTTCATCGAGCTCCGTGATGCCGTCCTGGAAGTTCCATTGCGATGTCATCTAGTCCTGTGAGGATGTCCCAGTGTTCCATGTCATCGAGTTCTGTGATGCTGTCCTTGAAGTTCCACCGTGATGTCATCGAGTTCCACGATGCCGACCTTGAAGTTCCACGGCGCTGTCATCGAGTTCCGTGTTGACGTCCTGGAAGTTCATCGAGCTCCGTGATGCCGTCCTGGAAGTTCCACCACGATGTCATCGAGTTCCGTGATGCCGTCCTTGAAGTTCCACCGCAATGTCATCGAGTTCCGTGACGGCTTGGCAGTTCCACCACGATGTCATCGAGTTCCATGATGCCGTCCTTGAAGTTCCACCGTGATGTCATCGAGTTCCGTGTTGACATCCCAGACATTCCATTGCGATGTCATTGAGTTCTGTGTTGACGTCCCAGAAGTTCCATTGCGATTTCATCGGGTTCTGTGATGATGACATGGCGTTCCATTGCGATGTCATCTAGTCCTGTGAGGATGTCCCAGCGTTCCATTGGCCTCCACCCAATGGGTTATTCATTTAGTAACTACGCTCCCCATGGCCCTTGACGGGATTTGAACTCAGGACCTCAGCGTTTCACAGCGAACTGCTAACCACTGAGCCACCGCACTTCCTGACTAATCTCATGGACAAGACCATATACATTCCAAACAAATCCTAGACAAGCAATAATCTATCAGCGCTATACAGCTCATTGAAGAGTGCATCATTAGGTCAGCAGATTGGTTGAGGATACAAGTGCGGCGGTTCCATGGCTTAGTGGTCAGAGCTGCAGCCTTGCGACCGCAGGGTCGAGAGTTCAAATCCCCTCAGGGCGTGTGAGTTACGTGAGTTTTTGCCCAAACCACCCGTCCAACCGTCAGACTTTTAACGTTATTTTTAGCCCTTCACAATCTCACGTCTAGTTCCTGGACAATGACCATATGCATCAAAAAGAACATCTTATCCGAGCAATAATCTATCAGAGCTATCCAGCTCATTGAAGAGTGCCTCATTAGGTCAGCAGATTGGTTAAAGCTGCAAGTGCGGCGGTTCCGTGGCTCAGTGGTTAGAGCTACGCCCTTGCGACCATGGGGTCGAGAGTTCAAATCCCCTCAGGTCGTGTGTCTTATGCGAGTTTTTGCCCAAACCACCCGTCCAACGTCATTGAAGAGTGCATCATTAGGTCAGCAGATTGGTTGAGGCTACAAGTGCGGCGGTTCCATGGCTTAGTGGTCAGAGCTGCAGACTTGCGACCACAGGGTCGAGAGTTCAAATCCCCTCAGGGAGTGTGATTTATGCGAGTTTTTGCCCAAACCTCCCGTCCAACCGTCAGACTTTTAACGTTATTTTTAGCCCTTCACAATCTCACGTCTAGTTCCTGGACAATGACCATATGCATCAAAAAGAACATCTTAAACCCATGACAAACATTTCTCCTAACTATACAGGGCAGGGCAGCACAGAGGCTTAGCACGGGTAGCACGGTGGCTCAGCGGTTAGCAGCGTGGTCTTAAAGCACCTTACAACGCTGGTGTCCTAGGTTCGAATCCCGCCATGAGCCTTAGGGAACGGTCCTGCTAGTTGGTGCCAGAAAGTGTGGGAAGTGTCTGCAGTGTTGTAGTCCTCTCCGAGGGACCGATTGGGAGCGTCATCCTGTATGATAGAGTGATCCAAAGTGGGTGCAGATGGGTAGGGGGCAGGATGGAGGGAACAGAGAAGAGAAAAGGTGTATCAGATAGGGGTATACCATGGGCCACAGAGAAGGGGGTTTGGGGAAGTGTGTAAGGTAGGGGTGTGTAGCCTGCGAGTGGACATGTGGGCAAACTAGGGGGTGTAAAGGTAGACGAGGGAGTTGGGAGATAAGAAGTGCCATTGCGATGCCAAAAAGTGACAATATCATCGAGTTCCGTGTTGACGTCCTGGAAGTTCATCGAGCTCCGTGATGCCGTCCTGGAAGTTCCACCACGATGTCATCGAGTTCCGTGATGCCGTCCTTGAAGTTCCACCGCAATGTCATCGAGTTCCGTGACGGCTTGGCAGTTCCACCACGATGTCATCGAGTTCCGTGATGCCGTCCTTGAAGTTCCACCGTGATGTCATCGAGTTCCGTGTTGACATCCCAGACATTCCATTGCGATGTCATTGAGTTCTGTGTTGACGTCCCAGAAGTTCCATTGCGATTTCATCGGGTTCTGTGATGATGACATGGCGTTCCATTGCGATGTCATCTAGTCCTGTGAGGATGTCCCAGAGTTCCATTGGCCTCCACCCAATGGGTTATTCATTTAGTGACTACGCTCCCCATGGCCCTTGACGGGATTTGAACTCAGGACCTCAGCGTTTCACAGCGAACTGCTAACCACTGAGCCACCGCACTTCCTGACTAATCTCATGGACAAGACCATATACATTCCAAACAAATCCTAGACAAGCAATAATCTATCAGCGCTATACAGCTCATTGAAGAGTGCATCATTAGGTCAGCAGATTGGTTGAGGCTACAAGTGCGGCGGTTCCATGGCTTAGTGGTCAGAGCTGCAGACTTGCGACCACAGGGTCGAGAGTTCGAATCCCCTCAGGGAGTGTGATTTATGCGAGTTTTTGCCCAAACCTCCCGTCCAACCGTCAGACTTTTAACGTTATTTTTAGCCCTTCACAATCTCACGTCTAGTTCCTGGACAATGACCATATGCATCAAAAAGAACATCTTAAACCCATGACAAACATTTCTCCTAACTATACAGGGCAGGGCAGCACAGAGGCTTAGCACGGGTAGCACGGTGGCTCAGCGGTTAGCAGCGTGGTCTTAAAGCACCTTACAACGCTGGTGTCCTAGGTTCGAATCCCGCCATGAGCCTTAGGGAACGGTCCTGCTAGTTGGTGCCAGAAAGTGTGGGAAGTGTCTGCAGTGTTGTAGTCCTCTCCGAGGGACCGATTGGGAGCGTCATCCTGTATGATAGAGTGATCCAAAGTGGGTGCAGAAGGGTAGGGGGCAGGATGGAGGGAACAGAGAAGAGAAAAGGTGTATCAGATAGGGGTATACCATGGGCCTCAGAGAAGGGGGTTTGGGGAAGTGTGTAAGGTAGGGGTGTGTAGCCTGCGAGTGGACATGTGGGCAAACTAGGGGGTGTAAAGGTAGACTAGGGAGGGAGTTGGGAGATAAGAAGTGCCATTGCGATGCCAAAAAGTGACAATATCATCGAGTTCCGTGTTGACGTCCTGGAAGTTCATCGAGCTCCGTGATGCCGTCCTGGAAGTTCCACCACGATGTCATCGAGTTCCGTGATGCCGTCCTTGAAGTTCCACCGCAATGTCATCGAGTTCCGTGACGGCTTGGCAGTTCCACCACGATGTCATCGAGTTCTGTGATGCCGTCCTTGAAGTTCCACCGTGATGTCATCGAGTTCCGTGTTGACATCCCAGACATTCCATTGCGATGTCATTGAGTTCTGTGTTGACGTCCCAGAAGTTCCATTGCGATTTCATCGGGTTCTGTGATGATGACATGGCGTTCCATTGCGATGTCATCTAGTCCTGTGAGGATGTCCCAGAGTTCCATTGGCCTCCACCCAATGGGTTATTCATTTAGTGACTACGCTCCCCATGGCCCTTGACAGGATTTGAACTCAGGACCTCAGCGTTTCACAGCGAACTGCTAACCACTGAGCCACCGCACTTCCTGACTAATCTCATGGACAAGACCATATACATTCCAAACAAATCCTAGACAAGCAATAATCTATCAGCGCTATACAGCTCATTGAAGAGTGCATCATTAGGTCAGCAGATTGGTTGAGGATACAAGGGCAGCGGTTCCATGGCTTAGTGGACAGAGCTGCAGCCTTGCGACCGCAGGGTCGAGAGTTCAAATCCCCTCAGGGCGTGTGAGTTACGTGAGTTTTTGCCCAAACCACCCGTCCAACCGTCAGACTTTTAACGTTATTTTTAGCCCTTCACAATCTCACGTCTAGTTCCTGGACAATGACCATATGCATCAAAAAGAACATCTTATCCGAGCAATAATCTATCAGAGCTATCCAGCTCATTGAAGAGTGCCTCATTAGGTCAGCAGATTGGTTAAAGCTGCAAGTGCGGCGGTTCCGTGGCTCAGTGGTTAGAGCTACGCCCTTGCGACCATGGGGTCGAGAGTTCAAATCCCCTCAGGTCGTGTGTCTTATGCGAGTTTTTGCCCAAACCACCCGTCCAACGTCATTGAAGAGTGCATCATTAGGTCAGCAGATTGGTTGAGGCTACAAGTGCGGCGGTTCCATGGCTTAGTGGTCAGAGCTGCAGACTTGCGACCACAGGGTCGAGAGTTCAAATCCCCTCAGGGAGTGTGATTTATGCGAGTTTTTGCCCAAACCTCCCGTCCAACCGTCAGACTTTTAACGTTATTTTTAGCCCTTCACAATCTCACGTCTAGTTCCTGGACAATGACCATATGCATCAAAAAGAACATCTTAAACCCATGACAAACATTTCTCCTAACTATACAGGGCAGGGCAGCACAGAGGCTTAGCACGGGTAGCACGGTGGCTCAGCGGTTAGCAGCGTGGTCTTAAAGCACCTTACAACGCTGGTGTCCTAGGTTCGAATCCCGCCATGAGCCTTAGGGAACGGTCCTGCTAGTTGGTGCCAGAAAGTGTGGGAAGTGTCTGCAGTGTTGTAGTCCTCTCCGAGGGACCGATTGGGAGCGTCATCCTGTATGATAGAGTGATCCAAAGTGGGTGCAGATGGGTAGGGGGCAGGATGGAGGGAACAGAGAAGAGAAAAGGTGTATCAGATAGGGGTATACCATGGGCCTCAGAGAAGGGGGTTTGGGGAAGTGTGTAAGGTAGGGGTGTGTAGCCTGCGAGTGGGCAAACTAGGGGGTGTAAAGGTAGACTAGGGAGGGAGTTGGGAGATAAGAAGTGCCATTGCGATGCCAAAAAGTGACAATATCATCGAGTTCCGTGATGCCGTCCTTGAAGTTCCACGGCGCTGTTGACGTCCTGGAAGTTCATCGAGCTCCGTGATGCCGTCCTGGAAGTTCCACCACGATGTCATCGAGTTCCGTGATGCCGTCCTTGAAGTTCCACCGTGATGTCATCGACTTCCACGATGCCGACCTTGAAGTTCCACGGCGCTGTCATCGAGTTCCGTGTTGACGTCCTGGAAGTTCATCGAGCTCCGTGATGCCGTCCTTGAAGTTCCACCGTGATGTCATCGAGTTCCGTGTTGACATCCCAGACATTCCATTGCGATGTCATTGAGTTCTGTGTTGACGTCCCAGAAGTTCCATTGCGATTTCATCGGGTTCTGTGATGATGACATGGCGTTCCATTGCGATGTCATCTAGTCCTGTGAGGATGTCCCAGCGTTCCATTGGCCTCCACCCAATGGGTTATTCATTTAGTGACTACGCTCCCCATGGCCCTTGACGGGATTTGAACTCAGGACCTCAGCGTTTCACAGCGAACTGCTAACCACTGAGCCACCGCACTTCCTGACTAATCTCATGGACAAGACCATATACATTCCAAACAAATCCTAGACAAGCAATAATCTATCAGCGCTATACAGCTCATTGAAGAGTGCATCATTAGGTCAGCAGATTGGTTGAGGATACAAGTGCGGCGGTTCCATGGCTTAGTGGTCAGAGCTGCAGCCTTGCGACCGCAGGGTCGAGAGTTCAAATCCCCTCAGGGCGTGTGAGTTACGTGAGTTTTTGCCCAAACCACCCGTCCAACCGTCAGACTTTTAACGTTATTTTTAGCCCTTCACAATCTCACGTCTAGTTCCTGGACAATGACCATATGCATCAAAAAGAACATCTTATCCGAGCAATAATCTATCAGAGCTATCCAGCTCATTGAAGAGTGCCTCATTAGGTCAGCAGATTGGTTAAAGCTGCAAGTGCGGCGGTTCCGTGGCTCAGTGGTTAGAGCTACGCCCTTGCGACCATGGGGTCGAGAGTTCAAATCCCCTCAGGTCGTGTGTCTTATGCGAGTTTTTGCCCAAACCACCCGTCCAACGTCATTGAAGAGTGCATCATTAGGTCAGCAGATTGGTTGAGGCTACAAGTGCGGCGGTTCCATGGCTTAGTGGTCAGAGCTGCAGACTTGCGACCACAGGGTCGAGAGTTCAAATCCCCTCAGGGAGTGTGATTTATGCGAGTTTTTGCCCAAACCTCCCGTCCAACCGTCAGACTTTTAACGTTATTTTTAGCCCTTCACAATCTCACGTCTAGTTCCTGGACAATGACCATATGCATCAAAAAGAACATCTTAAACCCATGACAAACATTTCTCCTAACTATACAGGGCAGGGCAGCACAGAGGCTTAGCACGGGTAGCACGGTGGCTCAGCGGTTAGCAGCGTGGTCTTAAAGCACCTTACAACGCTGGTGTCCTAGGTTCGAATCCCGCCATGAGCCTTAGGGAACGGTCCTGCTAGTTGGTGCCAGAAAGTGTGGGAAGTGTCTGCAGTGTTGTAGTCCTCTCCGAGGGACCGATTGGGAGCGTCATCCTGTATGATAGAGTGATCCAAAGTGGGTGCAGATGGGTAGGGGGCAGGATGGAGGGAACAGAGAAGAGAAAAGGTGTATCAGATAGGGGTATACCATGGGCCACAGAGAAGGGGGTTTGGGGAAGTGTGTAAGGTAGGGGTGTGTAGCCTGCGAGTGGACATGTGGGCAAACTAGGGGGTGTAAAGGTAGACGAGGGAGTTGGGAGATAAGAAGTGCCATTGCGATGCCAAAAAGTGACAATATCATCGAGTTCCGTGTTGACGTCCTGGAAGTTCATCGAGCTCCGTGATGCCGTCCTGGAAGTTCCACCACGATGTCATCGAGTTCCGTGATGCCGTCCTTGAAGTTCCACCGCAATGTCATCGAGTTCCGTGACGGCTTGGCAGTTCCACCACGATGTCATCGAGTTCCGTGATGCCGTCCTTGAAGTTCCACCGTGATGTCATCGAGTTCCGTGTTGACATCCCAGACATTCCAGACATTCCATTGCGATGTCATTGAGTTCTGTGTTGACGTCCCAGAAGTTCCATTGCGATTTCATCGGGTTCTGTGATGATGACATGGCGTTCCATTGCGATGTCATCTAGTCCTGTGAGGATGTCCCAGAGTTCCATTGGCCTCCACCCAATGGGTTATTCATTTAGTGACTACGCTCCCCATGGCCCTTGACGGGATTTGAACTCAGGACCTCAGCGTTTCACAGCGAACTGCTAACCACTGAGCCACCGCACTTCCTGACTAATCTCATGGACAAGACCATATACATTCCAAACAAATCCTAGACAAGCAATAATCTATCAGCGCTATACAGCTCATTGAAGAGTGCATCATTAGGTCAGCAGATTGGTTGAGGCTACAAGTGCGGCGGTTCCATGGCTTAGTGGTCAGAGCTGCAGACTTGCGACCACAGGGTCGAGAGTTCGAATCCCCTCAGGGAGTGTGATTTATGCGAGTTTTTGCCCAAACCTCCCGTCCAACCGTCAGACTTTTAACGTTATTTTTAGCCCTTCACAATCTCACGTCTAGTTCCTGGACAATGACCATATGCATCAAAAAGAACATCTTAAACCCATGACAAACATTTCTCCTAACTATACAGGGCAGGGCAGCACAGAGGCTTAGCACGGGTAGCACGGTGGCTCAGCGGTTAGCAGCGTGGTCTTAAAGCACCTTACAACGCTGGTGTCCTAGGTTCGAATCCCGCCATGAGCCTTAGGGAACGGTCCTGCTAGTTGGTGCCAGAAAGTGTGGGAAGTGTCTGCAGTGTTGTAGTCCTCTCCGAGGGACCGATTGGGAGCGTCATCCTGTATGATAGAGTGATCCAAAGTGGGTGCAGAAGGGTAGGGGGCAGGATGGAGGGAACAGAGAAGAGAAAAGGTGTATCAGATAGGGGTATACCATGGGCCTCAGAGAAGGGGGTTTGGGGAAGTGTGTAAGGTAGGGGTGTGTAGCCTGCGAGTGGACATGTGGGCAAACTAGGGGGTGTAAAGGTAGACTAGGGAGGGAGTTGGGAGATAAGAAGTGCCATTGCGATGCCAAAAAGTGACAATATCATCGAGTTCCGTGTTGACGTCCTGGAAGTTCATCGAGCTCCGTGATGCCGTCCTGGAAGTTCCACCACGATGTCATCGAGTTCCGTGATGCCGTCCTTGAAGTTCCACCGCAATGTCATCGAGTTCCGTGACGGCTTGGCAGTTCCACCACGATGTCATCGAGTTCTGTGATGCCGTCCTTGAAGTTCCACCGTGATGTCATCGAGTTCCGTGTTGACATCCCAGACATTCCATTGCGATGTCATTGAGTTCTGTGTTGACGTCCCAGAAGTTCCATTGCGATTTCATCGGGTTCTGTGATGATGACATGGCGTTCCATTGCGATGTCATCTAGTCCTGTGAGGATGTCCCAGAGTTCCATTGGCCTCCACCCAATGGGTTATTCATTTAGTGACTACGCTCCCCATGGCCCTTGACAGGATTTGAACTCAGGACCTCAGCGTTTCACAGCGAACTGCTAACCACTGAGCCACCGCACTTCCTGACTAATCTCATGGACAAGACCATATACATTCCAAACAAATCCTAGACAAGCAATAATCTATCAGCGCTATACAGCTCATTGAAGAGTGCATCATTAGGTCAGCAGATTGGTTGAGGATACAAGGGCAGCGGTTCCATGGCTTAGTGGACAGAGCTGCAGCCTTGCGACCGCAGGGTCGAGAGTTCAAATCCCCTCAGGGCGTGTGAGTTACGTGAGTTTTTGCCCAAACCACCCGTCCAACCGTCAGACTTTTAACGTTATTTTTAGCCCTTCACAATCTCACGTCTAGTTCCTGGACAATGACCATATGCATCAAAAAGAACATCTTATCCGAGCAATAATCTATCAGAGCTATCCAGCTCATTGAAGAGTGCCTCATTAGGTCAGCAGATTGGTTAAAGCTGCAAGTGCGGCGGTTCCGTGGCTCAGTGGTTAGAGCTACGCCCTTGCGACCATGGGGTCGAGAGTTCAAATCCCCTCAGGTCGTGTGTCTTATGCGAGTTTTTGCCCAAACCACCCGTCCAACGTCATTGAAGAGTGCATCATTAGGTCAGCAGATTGGTTGAGGCTACAAGTGCGGCGGTTCCATGGCTTAGTGGTCAGAGCTGCAGACTTGCGACCACAGGGTCGAGAGTTCAAATCCCCTCAGGGAGTGTGATTTATGCGAGTTTTTGCCCAAACCTCCCGTCCAACCGTCAGACTTTTAACGTTATTTTTAGCCCTTCACAATCTCACGTCTAGTTCCTGGACAATGACCATATGCATCAAAAAGAACATCTTAAACCCATGACAAACATTTCTCCTAACTATACAGGGCAGGGCAGCACAGAGGCTTAGCACGGGTAGCACGGTGGCTCAGCGGTTAGCAGCGTGGTCTTAAAGCACCTTACAACGCTGGTGTCCTAGGTTCGAATCCCGCCATGAGCCTTAGGGAACGGTCCTGCTAGTTGGTGCCAGAAAGTGTGGGAAGTGTCTGCAGTGTTGTAGTCCTCTCCGAGGGACCGATTGGGAGCGTCATCCTGTATGATAGAGTGATCCAAAGTGGGTGCAGATGGGTAGGGGGCAGGATGGAGGGAACAGAGAAGAGAAAAGGTGTATCAGATAGGGGTATACCATGGGCCTCAGAGAAGGGGGTTTGGGGAAGTGTGTAAGGTAGGGGTGTGTAGCCTGCGAGTGGGCAAACTAGGGGGTGTAAAGGTAGACTAGGGAGGGAGTTGGGAGATAAGAAGTGCCATTGCGATGCCAAAAAGTGACAATATCATCGAGTTCCGTGATGCCGTCCTTGAAGTTCCACGGCGCTGTCATCGAGTTCCGTGTTGACGTCCTGGAAGTTCATCGAGCTCCGTGATGCCGTCCTGGAAGTTCCACCACGATGTCATCGAGTTCCGTGATGCCGTCCTTGAAGTTCCACCGTGATGTCATCGACTTCCACGATGCCGACCTTGAAGTTCCACGGCGCTGTCATCGAGTTCCGTGTTGACGTCCTGGAAGTTCATCGAGCTCCGTGATGCCGTCCTTGAAGTTCCACCGTGATGTCATCGAGTTCCGTGTTGACATCCCAGACATTCCATTGCGATGTCATTGAGTTCTGTGTTGACGTCCCAGAAGTTCCATTGCGATTTCATCGGGTTCTGTGATGATGACATGGCGTTCCATTGCGATGTCATCTAGTCCTGTGAGGATGTCCCAGCGTTCCATTGGCCTCCACCCAATGGGTTATTCATTTAGTGACTACGCTCCCCATGGCCCTTGACGGGATTTGAACTCAGGACCTCAGCGTTTCACAGCGAACTGCTAACCACTGAGCCACCGCACTTCCTGACTAATCTCATGGACAAGACCATATACATTCCAAACAAATCCTAGACAAGCAATAATCTATCAGCGCTATACAGCTCATTGAAGAGTGCATCATTAGGTCAGCAGATTGGTTGAGGATACAAGTGCGGCGGTTCCATGGCTTAGTGGTCAGAGCTGCAGCCTTGCGACCGCAGGGTCGAGAGTTCAAATCCCCTCAGGGCGTGTGAGTTACGTGAGTTTTTGCCCAAACCACCCGTCCAACCGTCAGACTTTTAACGTTATTTTTAGCCCTTCACAATCTCACGTCTAGTTCCTGGACAATGACCATATGCATCAAAAAGAACATCTTATCCGAGCAATAATCTATCAGAGCTATCCAGCTCATTGAAGAGTGCCTCATTAGGTCAGCAGATTGGTTAAAGCTGCAAGTGCGGCGGTTCCGTGGCTCAGTGGTTAGAGCTACGCCCTTGCGACCATGGGGTCGAGAGTTCAAATCCCCTCAGGTCGTGTGTCTTATGCGAGTTTTTGCCCAAACCACCCGTCCAACGTCATTGAAGAGTGCATCATTAGGTCAGCAGATTGGTTGAGGCTACAAGTGCGGCGGTTCCATGGCTTAGTGGTCAGAGCTGCAGACTTGCGACCACAGGGTCGAGAGTTCAAATCCCCTCAGGGAGTGTGATTTATGCGAGTTTTTGCCCAAACCTCCCGTCCAACCGTCAGACTTTTAACGTTATTTTTAGCCCTTCACAATCTCACGTCTAGTTCCTGGACAATGACCATATGCATCAAAAAGAACATCTTAAACCCATGACAAACATTTCTCCTAACTATACAGGGCAGGGCAGCACAGAGGCTTAGCACGGGTAGCACGGTGGCTCAGCGGTTAGCAGCGTGGTCTTAAAGCACCTTACAACGCTGGTGTCCTAGGTTCGAATCCCGCCATGAGCCTTAGGGAACGGTCCTGCTAGTTGGTGCCAGAAAGTGTGGGAAGTGTCTGCAGTGTTGTAGTCCTCTCCGAGGGACCGATTGGGAGCGTCATCCTGTATGATAGAGTGATCCAAAGTGGGTGCAGATGGGTAGGGGGCAGGATGGAGGGAACAGAGAAGAGAAAAGGTGTATCAGATAGGGGTATACCATGGGCCACAGAGAAGGGGGTTTGGGGAAGTGTGTAAGGTAGGGGTGTGTAGCCTGCGAGTGGACATGTGGGCAAACTAGGGGGTGTAAAGGTAGACGAGGGAGTTGGGAGATAAGAAGTGCCATTGCGATGCCAAAAAGTGACAATATCATCGAGTTCCGTGTTGACGTCCTGGAAGTTCATCGAGCTCCGTGATGCCGTCCTGGAAGTTCCACCACGATGTCATCGAGTTCCGTGATGCCGTCCTTGAAGTTCCACCGCAATGTCATCGAGTTCCGTGACGGCTTGGCAGTTCCACCACGATGTCATCGAGTTCCGTGATGCCGTCCTTGAAGTTCCACCGTGATGTCATCGAGTTCCGTGTTGACATCCCAGACATTCCATTGCGATGTCATTGAGTTCTGTGTTGACGTCCCAGAAGTTCCATTGCGATTTCATCGGGTTCTGTGATGATGACATGGCGTTCCATTGCGATGTCATCTAGTCCTGTGAGGATGTCCCAGAGTTCCATTGGCCTCCACCCAATGGGTTATTCATTTAGTGACTACGCTCCCCATGGCCCTTGACGGGATTTGAACTCAGGACCTCAGCGTTTCACAGCGAACTGCTAACCACTGAGCCACCGCACTTCCTGACTAATCTCATGGACAAGACCATATACATTCCAAACAAATCCTAGACAAGCAATAATCTATCAGCGCTATACAGCTCATTGAAGAGTGCATCATTAGGTCAGCAGATTGGTTGAGGCTACAAGTGCGGCGGTTCCATGGCTTAGTGGTCAGAGCTGCAGACTTGCGACCACAGGGTCGAGAGTTCGAATCCCCTCAGGGAGTGTGATTTATGCGAGTTTTTGCCCAAACCTCCCGTCCAACCGTCAGACTTTTAACGTTATTTTTAGCCCTTCACAATCTCACGTCTAGTTCCTGGACAATGACCATATGCATCAAAAAGAACATCTTAAACCCATGACAAACATTTCTCCTAACTATACAGGGCAGGGCAGCACAGAGGCTTAGCACGGGTAGCACGGTGGCTCAGCGGTTAGCAGCGTGGTCTTAAAGCACCTTACAACGCTGGTGTCCTAGGTTCGAATCCCGCCATGAGCCTTAGGGAACGGTCCTGCTAGTTGGTGCCAGAAAGTGTGGGAAGTGTCTGCAGTGTTGTAGTCCTCTCCGAGGGACCGATTGGGAGCGTCATCCTGTATGATAGAGTGATCCAAAGTGGGTGCAGAAGGGTAGGGGGCAGGATGGAGGGAACAGAGAAGAGAAAAGGTGTATCAGATAGGGGTATACCATGGGCCTCAGAGAAGGGGGTTTGGGGAAGTGTGTAAGGTAGGGGTGTGTAGCCTGCGAGTGGACATGTGGGCAAACTAGGGGGTGTAAAGGTAGACTAGGGAGGGAGTTGGGAGATAAGAAGTGCCATTGCGATGCCAAAAAGTGACAATATCATCGAGTTCCGTGTTGACGTCCTGGAAGTTCATCGAGCTCCGTGATGCCGTCCTGGAAGTTCCACCACGATGTCATCGAGTTCCGTGATGCCGTCCTTGAAGTTCCACCGCAATGTCATCGAGTTCCGTGACGGCTTGGCAGTTCCACCACGATGTCATCGAGTTCTGTGATGCCGTCCTTGAAGTTCCACCGTGATGTCATCGAGTTCCGTGTTGACATCCCAGACATTCCATTGCGATGTCATTGAGTTCTGTGTTGACGTCCCAGAAGTTCCATTGCGATTTCATCGGGTTCTGTGATGATGACATGGCGTTCCATTGCGATGTCATCTAGTCCTGTGAGGATGTCCCAGAGTTCCATTGGCCTCCACCCAATGGGTTATTCATTTAGTGACTACGCTCCCCATGGCCCTTGACAGGATTTGAACTCAGGACCTCAGCGTTTCACAGCGAACTGCTAACCACTGAGCCACCGCACTTCCTGACTAATCTCATGGACAAGACCATATACATTCCAAACAAATCCTAGACAAGCAATAATCTATCAGCGCTATACAGCTCATTGAAGAGTGCATCATTAGGTCAGCAGATTGGTTGAGGATACAAGGGCAGCGGTTCCATGGCTTAGTGGACAGAGCTGCAGCCTTGCGACCGCAGGGTCGAGAGTTCAAATCCCCTCAGGGCGTGTGAGTTACGTGAGTTTTTGCCCAAACCACCCGTCCAACCGTCAGACTTTTAACGTTATTTTTAGCCCTTCACAATCTCACGTCTAGTTCCTGGACAATGACCATATGCATCAAAAAGAACATCTTATCCGAGCAATAATCTATCAGAGCTATCCAGCTCATTGAAGAGTGCCTCATTAGGTCAGCAGATTGGTTAAAGCTGCAAGTGCGGCGGTTCCGTGGCTCAGTGGTTAGAGCTACGCCCTTGCGACCATGGGGTCGAGAGTTCAAATCCCCTCAGGTCGTGTGTCTTATGCGAGTTTTTGCCCAAACCACCCGTCCAACGTCATTGAAGAGTGCATCATTAGGTCAGCAGATTGGTTGAGGCTACAAGTGCGGCGGTTCCATGGCTTAGTGGTCAGAGCTGCAGACTTGCGACCACAGGGTCGAGAGTTCAAATCCCCTCAGGGAGTGTGATTTATGCGAGTTTTTGCCCAAACCTCCCGTCCAACCGTCAGACTTTTAACGTTATTTTTAGCCCTTCACAATCTCACGTCTAGTTCCTGGACAATGACCATATGCATCAAAAAGAACATCTTAAACCCATGACAAACATTTCTCCTAACTATACAGGGCAGGGCAGCACAGAGGCTTAGCACGGGTAGCACGGTGGCTCAGCGGTTAGCAGCGTGGTCTTAAAGCACCTTACAACGCTGGTGTCCTAGGTTCGAATCCCGCCATGAGCCTTAGGGAACGGTCCTGCTAGTTGGTGCCAGAAAGTGTGGGAAGTGTCTGCAGTGTTGTAGTCCTCTCCGAGGGACCGATTGGGAGCGTCATCCTGTATGATAGAGTGATCCAAAGTGGGTGCAGATGGGTAGGGGGCAGGATGGAGGGAACAGAGAAGAGAAAAGGTGTATCAGATAGGGGTATACCATGGGCCTCAGAGAAGGGGGTTTGGGGAAGTGTGTAAGGTAGGGGTGTGTAGCCTGCGAGTGGGCAAACTAGGGGGTGTAAAGGTAGACTAGGGAGGGAGTTGGGAGATAAGAAGTGCCATTGCGATGCCAAAAAGTGACAATATCATCGAGTTCCGTGATGCCGTCCTTGAAGTTCCACGGCGCTGTTGACGTCCTGGAAGTTCATCGAGCTCCGTGATGCCGTCCTGGAAGTTCCACCACGATGTCATCGAGTTCCGTGATGCCGTCCTTGAAGTTCCACCGTGATGTCATCGACTTCCACGATGCCGACCTTGAAGTTCCACGGCGCTGTCATTGAGTTCCGTGTTGACGTCCTGGAAGTTCATCGAGCTCCGTGATGCCGTCCTTGAAGTTCCACCGTGATGTCATCGAGTTCCGTGTTGACATCCCAGACATTCCATTGCGATGTCATTGAGTTCTGTGTTGACGTCCCAGAAGTTCCATTGCGATTTCATCGGGTTCTGTGATGATGACATGGCGTTCCATTGCGATGTCATCTAGTCCTGTGAGGATGTCCCAGCGTTCCATTGGCCTCCACCCAATGGGTTATTCATTTAGTGACTACGCTCCCCATGGCCCTTGACGGGATTTGAACTCAGGACCTCAGCGTTTCACAGCGAACTGCTAACCACTGAGCCACCGCACTTCCTGACTAATCTCATGGACAAGACCATATACATTCCAAACAAATCCTAGACAAGCAATAATCTATCAGCGCTATACAGCTCATTGAAGAGTGCATCATTAGGTCAGCAGATTGGTTGAGGATACAAGTGCGGCGGTTCCATGGCTTAGTGGTCAGAGCTGCAGCCTTGCGACCGCAGGGTCGAGAGTTCAAATCCCCTCAGGGCGTGTGAGTTACGTGAGTTTTTGCCCAAACCACCCGTCCAACCGTCAGACTTTTAACGTTATTTTTAGCCCTTCACAATCTCACGTCTAGTTCCTGGACAATGACCATATGCATCAAAAAGAACATCTTATCCGAGCAATAATCTATCAGAGCTATCCAGCTCATTGAAGAGTGCCTCATTAGGTCAGCAGATTGGTTAAAGCTGCAAGTGCGGCGGTTCCGTGGCTCAGTGGTTAGAGCTACGCCCTTGCGACCATGGGGTCGAGAGTTCAAATCCCCTCAGGTCGTGTGTCTTATGCGAGTTTTTGCCCAAACCACCCGTCCAACGTCATTGAAGAGTGCATCATTAGGTCAGCAGATTGGTTGAGGCTACAAGTGCGGCGGTTCCATGGCTTAGTGGTCAGAGCTGCAGACTTGCGACCACAGGGTCGAGAGTTCAAATCCCCTCAGGGAGTGTGATTTATGCGAGTTTTTGCCCAAACCTCCCGTCCAACCGTCAGACTTTTAACGTTATTTTTAGCCCTTCACAATCTCACGTCTAGTTCCTGGACAATGACCATATGCATCAAAAAGAACATCTTAAACCCATGACAAACATTTCTCCTAACTATACAGGGCAGGGCAGCACAGAGGCTTAGCACGGGTAGCACGGTGGCTCAGCGGTTAGCAGCGTGGTCTTAAAGCACCTTACAACGCTGGTGTCCTAGGTTCGAATCCCGCCATGAGCCTTAGGGAACGGTCCTGCTAGTTGGTGCCAGAAAGTGTGGGAAGTGTCTGCAGTGTTGTAGTCCTCTCCGAGGGACCGATTGGGAGCGTCATCCTGTATGATAGAGTGATCCAAAGTGGGTGCAGATGGGTAGGGGGCAGGATGGAGGGAACAGAGAAGAGAAAAGGTGTATCAGATAGGGGTATACCATGGGCCACAGAGAAGGGGGTTTGGGGAAGTGTGTAAGGTAGGGGTGTGTAGCCTGCGAGTGGACATGTGGGCAAACTAGGGGGTGTAAAGGTAGACGAGGGAGTTGGGAGATAAGAAGTGCCATTGCGATGCCAAAAAGTGACAATATCATCGAGTTCCGTGTTGACGTCCTGGAAGTTCATCGAGCTCCGTGATGCCGTCCTGGAAGTTCCACCACGATGTCATCGAGTTCCGTGATGCCGTCCTTGAAGTTCCACCGCAATGTCATCGAGTTCCGTGACGGCTTGGCAGTTCCACCACGATGTCATCGAGTTCCGTGATGCCGTCCTTGAAGTTCCACCGTGATGTCATCGAGTTCCGTGTTGACATCCCAGACATTCCAGACATTCCATTGCGATGTCATTGAGTTCTGTGTTGACGTCCCAGAAGTTCCATTGCGATTTCATCGGGTTCTGTGATGATGACATGGCGTTCCATTGCGATGTCATCTAGTCCTGTGAGGATGTCCCAGAGTTCCATTGGCCTCCACCCAATGGGTTATTCATTTAGTGACTACGCTCCCCATGGCCCTTGACGGGATTTGAACTCAGGACCTCAGCGTTTCACAGCGAACTGCTAACCACTGAGCCACCGCACTTCCTGACTAATCTCATGGACAAGACCATATACATTCCAAACAAATCCTAGACAAGCAATAATCTATCAGCGCTATACAGCTCATTGAAGAGTGCATCATTAGGTCAGCAGATTGGTTGAGGCTACAAGTGCGGCGGTTCCATGGCTTAGTGGTCAGAGCTGCAGACTTGCGACCACAGGGTCGAGAGTTCGAATCCCCTCAGGGAGTGTGATTTATGCGAGTTTTTGCCCAAACCTCCCGTCCAACCGTCAGACTTTTAACGTTATTTTTAGCCCTTCACAATCTCACGTCTAGTTCCTGGACAATGACCATATGCATCAAAAAGAACATCTTAAACCCATGACAAACATTTCTCCTAACTATACAGGGCAGGGCAGCACAGAGGCTTAGCACGGGTAGCACGGTGGCTCAGCGGTTAGCAGCGTGGTCTTAAAGCACCTTACAACGCTGGTGTCCTAGGTTCGAATCCCGCCATGAGCCTTAGGGAACGGTCCTGCTAGTTGGTGCCAGAAAGTGTGGGAAGTGTCTGCAGTGTTGTAGTCCTCTCCGAGGGACCGATTGGGAGCGTCATCCTGTATGATAGAGTGATCCAAAGTGGGTGCAGAAGGGTAGGGGGCAGGATGGAGGGAACAGAGAAGAGAAAAGGTGTATCAGATAGGGGTATACCATGGGCCTCAGAGAAGGGGGTTTGGGGAAGTGTGTAAGGTAGGGGTGTGTAGCCTGCGAGTGGACATGTGGGCAAACTAGGGGGTGTAAAGGTAGACTAGGGAGGGAGTTGGGAGATAAGAAGTGCCATTGCGATGCCAAAAAGTGACAATATCATCGAGTTCCGTGTTGACGTCCTGGAAGTTCATCGAGCTCCGTGATGCCGTCCTGGAAGTTCCACCACGATGTCATCGAGTTCCGTGATGCCGTCCTTGAAGTTCCACCGCAATGTCATCGAGTTCCGTGACGGCTTGGCAGTTCCACCACGATGTCATCGAGTTCTGTGATGCCGTCCTTGAAGTTCCACCGTGATGTCATCGAGTTCCGTGTTGACATCCCAGACATTCCATTGCGATGTCATTGAGTTCTGTGTTGACGTCCCAGAAGTTCCATTGCGATTTCATCGGGTTCTGTGATGATGACATGGCGTTCCATTGCGATGTCATCTAGTCCTGTGAGGATGTCCCAGAGTTCCATTGGCCTCCACCCAATGGGTTATTCATTTAGTGACTACGCTCCCCATGGCCCTTGACAGGATTTGAACTCAGGACCTCAGCGTTTCACAGCGAACTGCTAACCACTGAGCCACCGCACTTCCTGACTAATCTCATGGACAAGACCATATACATTCCAAACAAATCCTAGACAAGCAATAATCTATCAGCGCTATACAGCTCATTGAAGAGTGCATCATTAGGTCAGCAGATTGGTTGAGGATACAAGGGCAGCGGTTCCATGGCTTAGTGGACAGAGCTGCAGCCTTGCGACCGCAGGGTCGAGAGTTCAAATCCCCTCAGGGCGTGTGAGTTACGTGAGTTTTTGCCCAAACCACCCGTCCAACCGTCAGACTTTTAACGTTATTTTTAGCCCTTCACAATCTCACGTCTAGTTCCTGGACAATGACCATATGCATCAAAAAGAACATCTTATCCGAGCAATAATCTATCAGAGCTATCCAGCTCATTGAAGAGTGCCTCATTAGGTCAGCAGATTGGTTAAAGCTGCAAGTGCGGCGGTTCCGTGGCTCAGTGGTTAGAGCTACGCCCTTGCGACCATGGGGTCGAGAGTTCAAATCCCCTCAGGTCGTGTGTCTTATGCGAGTTTTTGCCCAAACCACCCGTCCAACGTCATTGAAGAGTGCATCATTAGGTCAGCAGATTGGTTGAGGCTACAAGTGCGGCGGTTCCATGGCTTAGTGGTCAGAGCTGCAGACTTGCGACCACAGGGTCGAGAGTTCAAATCCCCTCAGGGAGTGTGATTTATGCGAGTTTTTGCCCAAACCTCCCGTCCAACCGTCAGACTTTTAACGTTATTTTTAGCCCTTCACAATCTCACGTCTAGTTCCTGGACAATGACCATATGCATCAAAAAGAACATCTTAAACCCATGACAAACATTTCTCCTAACTATACAGGGCAGGGCAGCACAGAGGCTTAGCACGGGTAGCACGGTGGCTCAGCGGTTAGCAGCGTGGTCTTAAAGCACCTTACAACGCTGGTGTCCTAGGTTCGAATCCCGCCATGAGCCTTAGGGAACGGTCCTGCTAGTTGGTGCCAGAAAGTGTGGGAAGTGTCTGCAGTGTTGTAGTCCTCTCCGAGGGACCGATTGGGAGCGTCATCCTGTATGATAGAGTGATCCAAAGTGGGTGCAGATGGGTAGGGGGCAGGATGGAGGGAACAGAGAAGAGAAAAGGTGTATCAGATAGGGGTATACCATGGGCCTCAGAGAAGGGGGTTTGGGGAAGTGTGTAAGGTAGGGGTGTGTAGCCTGCGAGTGGGCAAACTAGGGGGTGTAAAGGTAGACTAGGGAGGGAGTTGGGAGATAAGAAGTGCCATTGCGATGCCAAAAAGTGACAATATCATCGAGTTCCGTGATGCCGTCCTTGAAGTTCCACGGCGCTGTCATCGAGTTCCGTGTTGACGTCCTGGAAGTTCATCGAGCTCCGTGATGCCGTCCTGGAAGTTCCACCACGATGTCATCGAGTTCCGTGATGCCGTCCTTGAAGTTCCACCGTGATGTCATCGACTTCCACGATGCCGACCTTGAAGTTCCACGGCGCTGTCATCGAGTTCCGTGTTGACGTCCTGGAAGTTCATCGAGCTCCGTGATGCCGTCCTTGAAGTTCCACCGTGATGTCATCGAGTTCCGTGTTGACATCCCAGACATTCCATTGCGATGTCATTGAGTTCTGTGTTGACGTCCCAGAAGTTCCATTGCGATTTCATCGGGTTCTGTGATGATGACATGGCGTTCCATTGCGATGTCATCTAGTCCTGTGAGGATGTCCCAGCGTTCCATTGGCCTCCACCCAATGGGTTATTCATTTAGTGACTACGCTCCCCATGGCCCTTGACGGGATTTGAACTCAGGACCTCAGCGTTTCACAGCGAACTGCTAACCACTGAGCCACCGCACTTCCTGACTAATCTCATGGACAAGACCATATACATTCCAAACAAATCCTAGACAAGCAATAATCTATCAGCGCTATACAGCTCATTGAAGAGTGCATCATTAGGTCAGCAGATTGGTTGAGGATACAAGTGCGGCGGTTCCATGGCTTAGTGGTCAGAGCTGCAGCCTTGCGACCGCAGGGTCGAGAGTTCAAATCCCCTCAGGGCGTGTGAGTTACGTGAGTTTTTGCCCAAACCACCCGTCCAACCGTCAGACTTTTAACGTTATTTTTAGCCCTTCACAATCTCACGTCTAGTTCCTGGACAATGACCATATGCATCAAAAAGAACATCTTATCCGAGCAATAATCTATCAGAGCTATCCAGCTCATTGAAGAGTGCCTCATTAGGTCAGCAGATTGGTTAAAGCTGCAAGTGCGGCGGTTCCGTGGCTCAGTGGTTAGAGCTACGCCCTTGCGACCATGGGGTCGAGAGTTCAAATCCCCTCAGGTCGTGTGTCTTATGCGAGTTTTTGCCCAAACCACCCGTCCAACGTCATTGAAGAGTGCATCATTAGGTCAGCAGATTGGTTGAGGCTACAAGTGCGGCGGTTCCATGGCTTAGTGGTCAGAGCTGCAGACTTGCGACCACAGGGTCGAGAGTTCAAATCCCCTCAGGGAGTGTGATTTATGCGAGTTTTTGCCCAAACCTCCCGTCCAACCGTCAGACTTTTAACGTTATTTTTAGCCCTTCACAATCTCACGTCTAGTTCCTGGACAATGACCATATGCATCAAAAAGAACATCTTAAACCCATGACAAACATTTCTCCTAACTATACAGGGCAGGGCAGCACAGAGGCTTAGCACGGGTAGCACGGTGGCTCAGCGGTTAGCAGCGTGGTCTTAAAGCACCTTACAACGCTGGTGTCCTAGGTTCGAATCCCGCCATGAGCCTTAGGGAACGGTCCTGCTAGTTGGTGCCAGAAAGTGTGGGAAGTGTCTGCAGTGTTGTAGTCCTCTCCGAGGGACCGATTGGGAGCGTCATCCTGTATGATAGAGTGATCCAAAGTGGGTGCAGATGGGTAGGGGGCAGGATGGAGGGAACAGAGAAGAGAAAAGGTGTATCAGATAGGGGTATACCATGGGCCACAGAGAAGGGGGTTTGGGGAAGTGTGTAAGGTAGGGGTGTGTAGCCTGCGAGTGGACATGTGGGCAAACTAGGGGGTGTAAAGGTAGACGAGGGAGTTGGGAGATAAGAAGTGCCATTGCGATGCCAAAAAGTGACAATATCATCGAGTTCCGTGTTGACGTCCTGGAAGTTCATCGAGCTCCGTGATGCCGTCCTGGAAGTTCCACCACGATGTCATCGAGTTCCGTGATGCCGTCCTTGAAGTTCCACCGCAATGTCATCGAGTTCCGTGACGGCTTGGCAGTTCCACCACGATGTCATCGAGTTCCGTGATGCCGTCCTTGAAGTTCCACCGTGATGTCATCGAGTTCCGTGTTGACATCCCAGACATTCCAGACATTCCATTGCGATGTCATTGAGTTCTGTGTTGACGTCCCAGAAGTTCCATTGCGATTTCATCGGGTTCTGTGATGATGACATGGCGTTCCATTGCGATGTCATCTAGTCCTGTGAGGATGTCCCAGAGTTCCATTGGCCTCCACCCAATGGGTTATTCATTTAGTGACTACGCTCCCCATGGCCCTTGACGGGATTTGAACTCAGGACCTCAGCGTTTCACAGCGAACTGCTAACCACTGAGCCACCGCACTTCCTGACTAATCTCATGGACAAGACCATATACATTCCAAACAAATCCTAGACAAGCAATAATCTATCAGCGCTATACAGCTCATTGAAGAGTGCATCATTAGGTCAGCAGATTGGTTGAGGCTACAAGTGCGGCGGTTCCATGGCTTAGTGGTCAGAGCTGCAGACTTGCGACCACAGGGTCGAGAGTTCGAATCCCCTCAGGGAGTGTGATTTATGCGAGTTTTTGCCCAAACCTCCCGTCCAACCGTCAGACTTTTAACGTTATTTTTAGCCCTTCACAATCTCACGTCTAGTTCCTGGACAATGACCATATGCATCAAAAAGAACATCTTAAACCCATGACAAACATTTCTCCTAACTATACAGGGCAGGGCAGCACAGAGGCTTAGCACGGGTAGCACGGTGGCTCAGCGGTTAGCAGCGTGGTCTTAAAGCACCTTACAACGCTGGTGTCCTAGGTTCGAATCCCGCCATGAGCCTTAGGGAACGGTCCTGCTAGTTGGTGCCAGAAAGTGTGGGAAGTGTCTGCAGTGTTGTAGTCCTCTCCGAGGGACCGATTGGGAGCGTCATCCTGTATGATAGAGTGATCCAAAGTGGGTGCAGAAGGGTAGGGGGCAGGATGGAGGGAACAGAGAAGAGAAAAGGTGTATCAGATAGGGGTATACCATGGGCCTCAGAGAAGGGGGTTTGGGGAAGTGTGTAAGGTAGGGGTGTGTAGCCTGCGAGTGGACATGTGGGCAAACTAGGGGGTGTAAAGGTAGACTAGGGAGGGAGTTGGGAGATAAGAAGTGCCATTGCGATGCCAAAAAGTGACAATATCATCGAGTTCCGTGTTGACATCCTGGAAGTTCATCGAGCTCCGTGATGCCGTCCTGGAAGTTCCACCACGATGTCATCGAGTTCCGTGATGCCGTCCTTGAAGTTCCACCGCAATGTCATCGAGTTCCGTGACGGCTTGGCAGTTCCACCACGATGTCATCGAGTTCTGTGATGCCGTCCTTGAAGTTCCACCGTGATGTCATCGAGTTCCGTGTTGACATCCCAGACATTCCATTGCGATGTCATTGAGTTCTGTGTTGACGTCCCAGAAGTTCCATTGCGATTTCATCGGGTTCTGTGATGATGACATGGCGTTCCATTGCGATGTCATCTAGTCCTGTGAGGATGTCCCAGAGTTCCATTGGCCTCCACCCAATGGGTTATTCATTTAGTGACTACGCTCCCCATGGCCCTTGACAGGATTTGAACTCAGGACCTCAGCGTTTCACAGCGAACTGCTAACCACTGAGCCACCGCACTTCCTGACTAATCTCATGGACAAGACCATATACATTCCAAACAAATCCTAGACAAGCAATAATCTATCAGCGCTATACAGCTCATTGAAGAGTGCATCATTAGGTCAGCAGATTGGTTGAGGATACAAGGGCAGCGGTTCCATGGCTTAGTGGACAGAGCTGCAGCCTTGCGACCGCAGGGTCGAGAGTTCAAATCCCCTCAGGGCGTGTGAGTTACGTGAGTTTTTGCCCAAACCACCCGTCCAACCGTCAGACTTTTAACGTTATTTTTAGCCCTTCACAATCTCACGTCTAGTTCCTGGACAATGACCATATGCATCAAAAAGAACATCTTATCCGAGCAATAATCTATCAGAGCTATCCAGCTCATTGAAGAGTGCCTCATTAGGTCAGCAGATTGGTTAAAGCTGCAAGTGCGGCGGTTCCGTGGCTCAGTGGTTAGAGCTACGCCCTTGCGACCATGGGGTCGAGAGTTCAAATCCCCTCAGGTCGTGTGTCTTATGCGAGTTTTTGCCCAAACCACCCGTCCAACGTCATTGAAGAGTGCATCATTAGGTCAGCAGATTGGTTGAGGCTACAAGTGCGGCGGTTCCATGGCTTAGTGGTCAGAGCTGCAGACTTGCGACCACAGGGTCGAGAGTTCAAATCCCCTCAGGGAGTGTGATTTATGCGAGTTTTTGCCCAAACCTCCCGTCCAACCGTCAGACTTTTAACGTTATTTTTAGCCCTTCACAATCTCACGTCTAGTTCCTGGACAATGACCATATGCATCAAAAAGAACATCTTAAACCCATGACAAACATTTCTCCTAACTATACAGGGCAGGGCAGCACAGAGGCTTAGCACGGGTAGCACGGTGGCTCAGCGGTTAGCAGCGTGGTCTTAAAGCACCTTACAACGCTGGTGTCCTAGGTTCGAATCCCGCCATGAGCCTTAGGGAACGGTCCTGCTAGTTGGTGCCAGAAAGTGTGGGAAGTGTCTGCAGTGTTGTAGTCCTCTCCGAGGGACCGATTGGGAGCGTCATCCTGTATGATAGAGTGATCCAAAGTGGGTGCAGATGGGTAGGGGGCAGGATGGAGGGAACAGAGAAGAGAAAAGGTGTATCAGATAGGGGTATACCATGGGCCTCAGAGAAGGGGGTTTGGGGAAGTGTGTAAGGTAGGGGTGTGTAGCCTGCGAGTGGACATGTGGGCAAACTAGGGGGTGTAAAGGTAGACTAGGGAGGGAGTTGGGAGATAAGAAGTGCCATTGCGATGCCAAAAAGTGACAATATCATCGAGTTCCGTGATGCCGTCCTTGAAGTTCCACGGCGCTGTCATCGAGTTCCGTGTTGACGTCCTGGAAGTTCATCGAGCTCCGTGATGCCGTCCTGGAAGTTCCACCACGATGTCATCGAGTTCCGTGATGCCGTCCTTGAAGTTCCACCGTGATGTCATCGACTTCCACGATGCCGACCTTGAAGTTCCACGGCGCTGTCATCGAGTTCCGTGTTGACGTCCTGGAAGTTCATCGAGCTCCGTGATGCCGTCCTTGAAGTTCCACCGTGATGTCATCGAGTTCCGTGTTGACATCCCAGACATTCCATTGCGATGTCATTGAGTTCTGTGTTGACGTCCCAGAAGTTCCATTGCGATTTCATCGGGTTCTGTGATGATGACATGGCGTTCCATTGCGATGTCATCTAGTCCTGTGAGGATGTCCCAGAGTTCCATTGGCCTCCACCCAATGGGTTATTCATTTAGTGACTACGCTCCCCATGGCCCTTGACGGGATTTGAACTCAGGACCTCAGCGTTTCACAGCGAACTGCTAACCACTGAGCCACCGCACTTCCTGACTAATCTCATGGACAAGACCATATACATTCCAAACAAATCCTAGACAAGCAATAATCTATCAGCGCTATACAGCTCATTGAAGAGTGCATCATTAGGTCAGCAGATTGGTTGAGGATACAAGTGCGGCGGTTCCATGGCTTAGTGGTCAGAGCTGCAGCCTTGCGACCGCAGGGTCGAGAGTTCAAATCCCCTCAGGGCGTGTGAGTTACGTGAGTTTTTGCCCAAACCACCCGTCCAACCGTCAGACTTTTAACGTTATTTTTAGCCCTTCACAATCTCACGTCTAGTTCCTGGACAATGACCATATGCATCAAAAAGAACATCTTAAACCCATGACAAACATTTCTCCTAACTATACAGGGCAGGGCAGCACAGAGGCTTAGCACGGGTAGCACGGTGGCTCAGCGGTTAGCAGCGTGGTCTTAAAGCACCTTACAACGCTGGTGTCCTAGGTTCGAATCCCGCCATGAGCCTTAGGGAACGGTCCTGCTAGTTGGTGCCAGAAAGTGTGGGAAGTGTCTGCAGTGTTGTAGTCCTCTCCGAGGGACCGATTGGGAGCGTCATCCTGTATGATAGAGTGATCCAAAGTGGGTGCAGAAGGGTAGGGGGCAGGATGGAGGGAACAGAGAAGAGAAAAGGTGTATCAGATAGGGGTATACCATGGGCCTCAGAGAAGGGGGTTTGGGGAAGTGTGTAAGGTAGGGGTGTGTAGCCTGCGAGTGGACATGTGGGCAAACTAGGGGGTGTAAAGGTAGACTAGGGAGGGAGTTGGGAGATAAGAAGTGCCATTGCGATGCCAAAAAGTGACAATATCATCGAGTTCCGTGATGCCGTCCCAGAAGATTCACCGCAATGTCATCGAGTTCCATGATGCCGTCCTTGAAGTTCCACAGCGCTGTCATCGAGTTCCGTGTTGACGCCCTGGAAGTTCATCGAGCTCCGTGATGCCGTCCTGGAAGTTCCATTGCGATGTCATCTAGTCCTGTGAGGATGTCCCAGCGTTCCATGTCATCGAGTTCTGTGATGCTGTCCTTGAAGTTCCACCGTGATGTCATCGAGTTCCACGATGCCGACCTTGAAGTTCCACGGCGCTGTCATCGAGTTCCGTGTTGACGTCCTGGAAGTTCATCGAGCTCCGTGATGCCGTCCTGGAAGTTCCACCACAATGTCATCGAGTTCCGTGATGCCGTCCTTGAAGTTCCACCGCAATGTCATCGAGTTCCGTGACGGCTTGGCAGTTCCACCACGATGTCATCGAGTTCCGTGATGCCGTCCTTGAAGTTCCACCGTGATGTCATCGAGTTCCGTGTTGACATCCCAGACATTCCATTGCGATGTCATTGAGTTCTGTGTTGACGTCCCAGAAGTTCCATTGCGATTTCATCGGGTTCTGTGATGATGACATGGCGTTCCATTGCGATGTCATCTAGTCCTGTGAGGATGTCCCAGCGTTCCATTGGCCTCCACCCAATGGGTTATTCATTTAGTAACTACGCTCCCCATGGCCCTTGACGGGATTTGAACTCAGGACCTCAGCGTTTCACAGCGAACTGCTAACCACTGAGCCACCGCACTTCCTGACTAATCTCATGGACAAGACCATATACATTCCAAACAAATCCTAGACAAGCAATAATCTATCAGCGCTATACAGCTCATTGAAGAGTGCATCATTAGGTCAGCAGATTGGTTGAGGATACAAGTGCGGCGGTTCCATGGCTTAGTGGTCAGAGCTGCAGCCTTGCGACCGCAGGGTCGAGAGTTCAAATCCCCTCAGGGCGTGTGAGTTACGTGAGTTTTTGCCCAAACCACCCGTCCAACCGTCAGACTTTTAACGTTATTTTTAGCCCTTCACAATCTCACGTCTAGTTCCTGGACAATGACCATATGCATCAAAAAGAACATCTTATCCGAGCAATAATCTATCAGAGCTATCCAGCTCATTGAAGAGTGCCTCATTAGGTCAGCAGATTGGTTAAAGCTGCAAGTGCGGCGGTTCCGTGGCTCAGTGGTTAGAGCTACGCCCTTGCGACCATGGGGTCGAGAGTTCAAATCCCCTCAGGTCGTGTGTCTTATGCGAGTTTTTGCCCAAACCACCCGTCCAACGTCATTGAAGAGTGCATCATTAGGTCAGCAGATTGGTTGAGGCTACAAGTGCGGCGGTTCCATGGCTTAGTGGTCAGAGCTGCAGACTTGCGACCACAGGGTCGAGAGTTCAAATCCCCTCAGGGAGTGTGATTTATGCGAGTTTTTGCCCAAACCTCCCGTCCAACCGTCAGACTTTTAACGTTATTTTTAGCCCTTCACAATCTCACGTCTAGTTCCTGGACAATGACCATATGCATCAAAAAGAACATCTTAAACCCATGACAAACATTTCTCCTAACTATACAGGGCAGGGCAGCACAGAGGCTTAGCACGGGTAGCACGGTGGCTCAGCGGTTAGCAGCGTGGTCTTAAAGCACCTTACAACGCTGGTGTCCTAGGTTCGAATCCCGCCATGAGCCTTAGGGAACGGTCCTGCTAGTTGGTGCCAGAAAGTGTGGGAAGTGTCTGCAGTGTTGTAGTCCTCTCCGAGGGACCGATTGGGAGCGTCATCCTGTATGATAGAGTGATCCAAAGTGGGTGCAGATGGGTAGGGGGCAGGATGGAGGGAACAGAGAAGAGAAAAGGTGTATCAGATAGGGGTATACCATGGGCCACAGAGAAGGGGGTTTGGGGAAGTGTGTAAGGTAGGGGTGTGTAGCCTGCGAGTGGACATGTGGGCAAACTAGGGGGTGTAAAGGTAGACGAGGGAGTTGGGAGATAAGAAGTGCCATTGCGATGCCAAAAAGTGACAATATCATCGAGTTCCGTGTTGACGTCCTGGAAGTTCATCGAGCTCCGTGATGCCGTCCTGGAAGTTCCACCACGATGTCATCGAGTTCCGTGATGCCGTCCTTGAAGTTCCACCGCAATGTCATCGAGTTCCGTGACGGCTTGGCAGTTCCACCACGATGTCATCGAGTTCCGTGATGCCGTCCTTGAAGTTCCACCGTGATGTCATCGAGTTCCGTGTTGACATCCCAGACATTCCATTGCGATGTCATTGAGTTCTGTGTTGACGTCCCAGAAGTTCCATTGCGATTTCATCGGGTTCTGTGATGATGACATGGCGTTCCATTGCGATGTCATCTAGTCCTGTGAGGATGTCCCAGAGTTCCATTGGCCTCCACCCAATGGGTTATTCATTTAGTGACTACGCTCCCCATGGCCCTTGACGGGATTTGAACTCAGGACCTCAGCGTTTCACAGCGAACTGCTAACCACTGAGCCACCGCACTTCCTGACTAATCTCATGGACAAGACCATATACATTCCAAACAAATCCTAGACAAGCAATAATCTATCAGCGCTATACAGCTCATTGAAGAGTGCATCATTAGGTCAGCAGATTGGTTGAGGCTACAAGTGCGGCGGTTCCATGGCTTAGTGGTCAGAGCTGCAGACTTGCGACCACAGGGTCGAGAGTTCGAATCCCCTCAGGGAGTGTGATTTATGCGAGTTTTTGCCCAAACCTCCCGTCCAACCGTCAGACTTTTAACGTTATTTTTAGCCCTTCACAATCTCACGTCTAGTTCCTGGACAATGACCATATGCATCAAAAAGAACATCTTAAACCCATGACAAACATTTCTCCTAACTATACAGGGCAGGGCAGCACAGAGGCTTAGCACGGGTAGCACGGTGGCTCAGCGGTTAGCAGCGTGGTCTTAAAGCACCTTACAACGCTGGTGTCCTAGGTTCGAATCCCGCCATGAGCCTTAGGGAACGGTCCTGCTAGTTGGTGCCAGAAAGTGTGGGAAGTGTCTGCAGTGTTGTAGTCCTCTCCGAGGGACCGATTGGGAGCGTCATCCTGTATGATAGAGTGATCCAAAGTGGGTGCAGAAGGGTAGGGGGCAGGATGGAGGGAACAGAGAAGAGAAAAGGTGTATCAGATAGGGGTATACCATGGGCCTCAGAGAAGGGGGTTTGGGGAAGTGTGTAAGGTAGGGGTGTGTAGCCTGCGAGTGGACATGTGGGCAAACTAGGGGGTGTAAAGGTAGACTAGGGAGGGAGTTGGGAGATAAGAAGTGCCATTGCGATGCCAAAAAGTGACAATATCATCGAGTTCCGTGTTGACGTCCTGGAAGTTCATCGAGCTCCGTGATGCCGTCCTGGAAGTTCCACCACGATGTCATCGAGTTCCGTGATGCCGTCCTTGAAGTTCCACCGCAATGTCATCGAGTTCCGTGACGGCTTGGCAGTTCCACCACGATGTCATCGAGTTCTGTGATGCCGTCCTTGAAGTTCCACCGTGATGTCATCGAGTTCCGTGTTGACATCCCAGACATTCCATTGCGATGTCATTGAGTTCTGTGTTGACGTCCCAGAAGTTCCATTGCGATTTCATCGGGTTCTGTGATGATGACATGGCGTTCCATTGCGATGTCATCTAGTCCTGTGAGGATGTCCCAGAGTTCCATTGGCCTCCACCCAATGGGTTATTCATTTAGTGACTACGCTCCCCATGGCCCTTGACAGGATTTGAACTCAGGACCTCAGCGTTTCACAGCGAACTGCTAACCACTGAGCCACCGCACTTCCTGACTAATCTCATGGACAAGACCATATACATTCCAAACAAATCCTAGACAAGCAATAATCTATCAGCGCTATACAGCTCATTGAAGAGTGCATCATTAGGTCAGCAGATTGGTTGAGGATACAAGGGCAGCGGTTCCATGGCTTAGTGGACAGAGCTGCAGCCTTGCGACCGCAGGGTCGAGAGTTCAAATCCCCTCAGGGCGTGTGAGTTACGTGAGTTTTTGCCCAAACCACCCGTCCAACCGTCAGACTTTTAACGTTATTTTTAGCCCTTCACAATCTCACGTCTAGTTCCTGGACAATGACCATATGCATCAAAAAGAACATCTTATCCGAGCAATAATCTATCAGAGCTATCCAGCTCATTGAAGAGTGCCTCATTAGGTCAGCAGATTGGTTAAAGCTGCAAGTGCGGCGGTTCCGTGGCTCAGTGGTTAGAGCTACGCCCTTGCGACCATGGGGTCGAGAGTTCAAATCCCCTCAGGTCGTGTGTCTTATGCGAGTTTTTGCCCAAACCACCCGTCCAACGTCATTGAAGAGTGCATCATTAGGTCAGCAGATTGGTTGAGGCTACAAGTGCGGCGGTTCCATGGCTTAGTGGTCAGAGCTGCAGACTTGCGACCACAGGGTCGAGAGTTCAAATCCCCTCAGGGAGTGTGATTTATGCGAGTTTTTGCCCAAACCTCCCGTCCAACCGTCAGACTTTTAACGTTATTTTTAGCCCTTCACAATCTCACGTCTAGTTCCTGGACAATGACCATATGCATCAAAAAGAACATCTTAAACCCATGACAAACATTTCTCCTAACTATACAGGGCAGGGCAGCACAGAGGCTTAGCACGGGTAGCACGGTGGCTCAGCGGTTAGCAGCGTGGTCTTAAAGCACCTTACAACGCTGGTGTCCTAGGTTCGAATCCCGCCATGAGCCTTAGGGAACGGTCCTGCTAGTTGGTGCCAGAAAGTGTGGGAAGTGTCTGCAGTGTTGTAGTCCTCTCCGAGGGACCGATTGGGAGCGTCATCCTGTATGATAGAGTGATCCAAAGTGGGTGCAGATGGGTAGGGGGCAGGATGGAGGGAACAGAGAAGAGAAAAGGTGTATCAGATAGGGGTATACCATGGGCCTCAGAGAAGGGGGTTTGGGGAAGTGTGTAAGGTAGGGGTGTGTAGCCTGCGAGTGGGCAAACTAGGGGGTGTAAAGGTAGACTAGGGAGGGAGTTGGGAGATAAGAAGTGCCATTGCGATGCCAAAAAGTGACAATATCATCGAGTTCCGTGATGCCGTCCTTGAAGTTCCACGGCGCTGTTGACGTCCTGGAAGTTCATCGAGCTCCGTGATGCCGTCCTGGAAGTTCCACCACGATGTCATCGAGTTCCGTGATGCCGTCCTTGAAGTTCCACCGTGATGTCATCGACTTCCACGATGCCGACCTTGAAGTTCCACGGCGCTGTCATCGAGTTCCGTGTTGACGTCCTGGAAGTTCATCGAGCTCCGTGATGCCGTCCTTGAAGTTCCACCGTGATGTCATCGAGTTCCGTGTTGACATCCCAGACATTCCATTGCGATGTCATTGAGTTCTGTGTTGACGTCCCAGAAGTTCCATTGCGATTTCATCGGGTTCTGTGATGATGACATGGCGTTCCATTGCGATGTCATCTAGTCCTGTGAGGATGTCCCAGCGTTCCATTGGCCTCCACCCAATGGGTTATTCATTTAGTGACTACGCTCCCCATGGCCCTTGACGGGATTTGAACTCAGGACCTCAGCGTTTCACAGCGAACTGCTAACCACTGAGCCACCGCACTTCCTGACTAATCTCATGGACAAGACCATATACATTCCAAACAAATCCTAGACAAGCAATAATCTATCAGCGCTATACAGCTCATTGAAGAGTGCATCATTAGGTCAGCAGATTGGTTGAGGATACAAGTGCGGCGGTTCCATGGCTTAGTGGTCAGAGCTGCAGCCTTGCGACCGCAGGGTCGAGAGTTCAAATCCCCTCAGGGCGTGTGAGTTACGTGAGTTTTTGCCCAAACCACCCGTCCAACCGTCAGACTTTTAACGTTATTTTTAGCCCTTCACAATCTCACGTCTAGTTCCTGGACAATGACCATATGCATCAAAAAGAACATCTTATCCGAGCAATAATCTATCAGAGCTATCCAGCTCATTGAAGAGTGCCTCATTAGGTCAGCAGATTGGTTAAAGCTGCAAGTGCGGCGGTTCCGTGGCTCAGTGGTTAGAGCTACGCCCTTGCGACCATGGGGTCGAGAGTTCAAATCCCCTCAGGTCGTGTGTCTTATGCGAGTTTTTGCCCAAACCACCCGTCCAACGTCATTGAAGAGTGCATCATTAGGTCAGCAGATTGGTTGAGGCTACAAGTGCGGCGGTTCCATGGCTTAGTGGTCAGAGCTGCAGACTTGCGACCACAGGGTCGAGAGTTCAAATCCCCTCAGGGAGTGTGATTTATGCGAGTTTTTGCCCAAACCTCCCGTCCAACCGTCAGACTTTTAACGTTATTTTTAGCCCTTCACAATCTCACGTCTAGTTCCTGGACAATGACCATATGCATCAAAAAGAACATCTTAAACCCATGACAAACATTTCTCCTAACTATACAGGGCAGGGCAGCACAGAGGCTTAGCACGGGTAGCACGGTGGCTCAGCGGTTAGCAGCGTGGTCTTAAAGCACCTTACAACGCTGGTGTCCTAGGTTCGAATCCCGCCATGAGCCTTAGGGAACGGTCCTGCTAGTTGGTGCCAGAAAGTGTGGGAAGTGTCTGCAGTGTTGTAGTCCTCTCCGAGGGACCGATTGGGAGCGTCATCCTGTATGATAGAGTGATCCAAAGTGGGTGCAGATGGGTAGGGGGCAGGATGGAGGGAACAGAGAAGAGAAAAGGTGTATCAGATAGGGGTATACCATGGGCCACAGAGAAGGGGGTTTGGGGAAGTGTGTAAGGTAGGGGTGTGTAGCCTGCGAGTGGACATGTGGGCAAACTAGGGGGTGTAAAGGTAGACGAGGGAGTTGGGAGATAAGAAGTGCCATTGCGATGCCAAAAAGTGACAATATCATCGAGTTCCGTGTTGACGTCCTGGAAGTTCATCGAGCTCCGTGATGCCGTCCTGGAAGTTCCACCACGATGTCATCGAGTTCCGTGATGCCGTCCTTGAAGTTCCACCGCAATGTCATCGAGTTCCGTGACGGCTTGGCAGTTCCACCACGATGTCATCGAGTTCCGTGATGCCGTCCTTGAAGTTCCACCGTGATGTCATCGAGTTCCGTGTTGACATCCCAGACATTCCAGACATTCCATTGCGATGTCATTGAGTTCTGTGTTGACGTCCCAGAAGTTCCATTGCGATTTCATCGGGTTCTGTGATGATGACATGGCGTTCCATTGCGATGTCATCTAGTCCTGTGAGGATGTCCCAGAGTTCCATTGGCCTCCACCCAATGGGTTATTCATTTAGTGACTACGCTCCCCATGGCCCTTGACGGGATTTGAACTCAGGACCTCAGCGTTTCACAGCGAACTGCTAACCACTGAGCCACCGCACTTCCTGACTAATCTCATGGACAAGACCATATACATTCCAAACAAATCCTAGACAAGCAATAATCTATCAGCGCTATACAGCTCATTGAAGAGTGCATCATTAGGTCAGCAGATTGGTTGAGGCTACAAGTGCGGCGGTTCCATGGCTTAGTGGTCAGAGCTGCAGACTTGCGACCACAGGGTCGAGAGTTCGAATCCCCTCAGGGAGTGTGATTTATGCGAGTTTTTGCCCAAACCTCCCGTCCAACCGTCAGACTTTTAACGTTATTTTTAGCCCTTCACAATCTCACGTCTAGTTCCTGGACAATGACCATATGCATCAAAAAGAACATCTTAAACCCATGACAAACATTTCTCCTAACTATACAGGGCAGGGCAGCACAGAGGCTTAGCACGGGTAGCACGGTGGCTCAGCGGTTAGCAGCGTGGTCTTAAAGCACCTTACAACGCTGGTGTCCTAGGTTCGAATCCCGCCATGAGCCTTAGGGAACGGTCCTGCTAGTTGGTGCCAGAAAGTGTGGGAAGTGTCTGCAGTGTTGTAGTCCTCTCCGAGGGACCGATTGGGAGCGTCATCCTGTATGATAGAGTGATCCAAAGTGGGTGCAGAAGGGTAGGGGGCAGGATGGAGGGAACAGAGAAGAGAAAAGGTGTATCAGATAGGGGTATACCATGGGCCTCAGAGAAGGGGGTTTGGGGAAGTGTGTAAGGTAGGGGTGTGTAGCCTGCGAGTGGACATGTGGGCAAACTAGGGGGTGTAAAGGTAGACTAGGGAGGGAGTTGGGAGATAAGAAGTGCCATTGCGATGCCAAAAAGTGACAATATCATCGAGTTCCGTGTTGACGTCCTGGAAGTTCATCGAGCTCCGTGATGCCATCCTGGAAGTTCCACCACGATGTCATCGAGTTCCGTGATGCCGTCCTTGAAGTTCCACCGCAATGTCATCGAGTTCCGTGACGGCTTGGCAGTTCCACCACGATGTCATCGAGTTCTGTGATGCCGTCCTTGAAGTTCCACCGTGATGTCATCGAGTTCCGTGTTGACATCCCAGACATTCCATTGCGATGTCATTGAGTTCTGTGTTGACGTCCCAGAAGTTCCATTGCGATTTCATCGGGTTCTGTGATGATGACATGGCGTTCCATTGCGATGTCATCTAGTCCTGTGAGGATGTCCCAGAGTTCCATTGGCCTCCACCCAATGGGTTATTCATTTAGTGACTACGCTCCCCATGGCCCTTGACAGGATTTGAACTCAGGACCTCAGCGTTTCACAGCGAACTGCTAACCACTGAGCCACCGCACTTCCTGACTAATCTCATGGACAAGACCATATACATTCCAAACAAATCCTAGACAAGCAATAATCTATCAGCGCTATACAGCTCATTGAAGAGTGCATCATTAGGTCAGCAGATTGGTTGAGGATACAAGGGCAGCGGTTCCATGGCTTAGTGGACAGAGCTGCAGCCTTGCGACCGCAGGGTCGAGAGTTCAAATCCCCTCAGGGCGTGTGAGTTACGTGAGTTTTTGCCCAAACCACCCGTCCAACCGTCAGACTTTTAACGTTATTTTTAGCCCTTCACAATCTCACGTCTAGTTCCTGGACAATGACCATATGCATCAAAAAGAACATCTTATCCGAGCAATAATCTATCAGAGCTATCCAGCTCATTGAAGAGTGCCTCATTAGGTCAGCAGATTGGTTAAAGCTGCAAGTGCGGCGGTTCCGTGGCTCAGTGGTTAGAGCTACGCCCTTGCGACCATGGGGTCGAGAGTTCAAATCCCCTCAGGTCGTGTGTCTTATGCGAGTTTTTGCCCAAACCACCCGTCCAACGTCATTGAAGAGTGCATCATTAGGTCAGCAGATTGGTTGAGGCTACAAGTGCGGCGGTTCCATGGCTTAGTGGTCAGAGCTGCAGACTTGCGACCACAGGGTCGAGAGTTCAAATCCCCTCAGGGAGTGTGATTTATGCGAGTTTTTGCCCAAACCTCCCGTCCAACCGTCAGACTTTTAACGTTATTTTTAGCCCTTCACAATCTCACGTCTAGTTCCTGGACAATGACCATATGCATCAAAAAGAACATCTTAAACCCATGACAAACATTTCTCCTAACTATACAGGGCAGGGCAGCACAGAGGCTTAGCACGGGTAGCACGGTGGCTCAGCGGTTAGCAGCGTGGTCTTAAAGCACCTTACAACGCTGGTGTCCTAGGTTCGAATCCCGCCATGAGCCTTAGGGAACGGTCCTGCTAGTTGGTGCCAGAAAGTGTGGGAAGTGTCTGCAGTGTTGTAGTCCTCTCCGAGGGACCGATTGGGAGCGTCATCCTGTATGATAGAGTGATCCAAAGTGGGTGCAGATGGGTAGGGGGCAGGATGGAGGGAACAGAGAAGAGAAAAGGTGTATCAGATAGGGGTATACCATGGGCCTCAGAGAAGGGGGTTTGGGGAAGTGTGTAAGGTAGGGGTGTGTAGCCTGCGAGTGGGCAAACTAGGGGGTGTAAAGGTAGACTAGGGAGGGAGTTGGGAGATAAGAAGTGCCATTGCGATGCCAAAAAGTGACAATATCATCGAGTTCCGTGATGCCGTCCTTGAAGTTCCACGGCGCTGTCATCGAGTTCCGTGTTGACGTCCTGGAAGTTCATCGAGCTCCGTGATGCCGTCCTGGAAGTTCCACCACGATGTCATCGAGTTCCGTGATGCCGTCCTTGAAGTTCCACCGTGATGTCATCGACTTCCACGATGCCGACCTTGAAGTTCCACGGCGCTGTCATCGAGTTCCGTGTTGACGTCCTGGAAGTTCATCGAGCTCCGTGATGCCGTCCTTGAAGTTCCACCGTGATGTCATCGAGTTCCGTGTTGACATCCCAGACATTCCATTGCGATGTCATTGAGTTCTGTGTTGACGTCCCAGAAGTTCCATTGCGATTTCATCGGGTTCTGTGATGATGACATGGCGTTCCATTGCGATGTCATCTAGTCCTGTGAGGATGTCCCAGCGTTCCATTGGCCTCCACCCAATGGGTTATTCATTTAGTGACTACGCTCCCCATGGCCCTTGACGGGATTTGAACTCAGGACCTCAGCGTTTCACAGCGAACTGCTAACCACTGAGCCACCGCACTTCCTGACTAATCTCATGGACAAGACCATATACATTCCAAACAAATCCTAGACAAGCAATAATCTATCAGCGCTATACAGCTCATTGAAGAGTGCATCATTAGGTCAGCAGATTGGTTGAGGATACAAGTGCGGCGGTTCCATGGCTTAGTGGTCAGAGCTGCAGCCTTGCGACCGCAGGGTCGAGAGTTCAAATCCCCTCAGGGCGTGTGAGTTACGTGAGTTTTTGCCCAAACCACCCGTCCAACCGTCAGACTTTTAACGTTATTTTTAGCCCTTCACAATCTCACGTCTAGTTCCTGGACAATGACCATATGCATCAAAAAGAACATCTTATCCGAGCAATAATCTATCAGAGCTATCCAGCTCATTGAAGAGTGCCTCATTAGGTCAGCAGATTGGTTAAAGCTGCAAGTGCGGCGGTTCCGTGGCTCAGTGGTTAGAGCTACGCCCTTGCGACCATGGGGTCGAGAGTTCAAATCCCCTCAGGTCGTGTGTCTTATGCGAGTTTTTGCCCAAACCACCCGTCCAACGTCATTGAAGAGTGCATCATTAGGTCAGCAGATTGGTTGAGGCTACAAGTGCGGCGGTTCCATGGCTTAGTGGTCAGAGCTGCAGACTTGCGACCACAGGGTCGAGAGTTCAAATCCCCTCAGGGAGTGTGATTTATGCGAGTTTTTGCCCAAACCTCCCGTCCAACCGTCAGACTTTTAACGTTATTTTTAGCCCTTCACAATCTCACGTCTAGTTCCTGGACAATGACCATATGCATCAAAAAGAACATCTTAAACCCATGACAAACATTTCTCCTAACTATACAGGGCAGGGCAGCACAGAGGCTTAGCACGGGTAGCACGGTGGCTCAGCGGTTAGCAGCGTGGTCTTAAAGCACCTTACAACGCTGGTGTCCTAGGTTCGAATCCCGCCATGAGCCTTAGGGAACGGTCCTGCTAGTTGGTGCCAGAAAGTGTGGGAAGTGTCTGCAGTGTTGTAGTCCTCTCCGAGGGACCGATTGGGAGCGTCATCCTGTATGATAGAGTGATCCAAAGTGGGTGCAGATGGGTAGGGGGCAGGATGGAGGGAACAGAGAAGAGAAAAGGTGTATCAGATAGGGGTATACCATGGGCCACAGAGAAGGGGGTTTGGGGAAGTGTGTAAGGTAGGGGTGTGTAGCCTGCGAGTGGACATGTGGGCAAACTAGGGGGTGTAAAGGTAGACGAGGGAGTTGGGAGATAAGAAGTGCCATTGCGATGCCAAAAAGTGACAATATCATCGAGTTCCGTGTTGACGTCCTGGAAGTTCATCGAGCTCCGTGATGCCGTCCTGGAAGTTCCACCACGATGTCATCGAGTTCCGTGATGCCGTCCTTGAAGTTCCACCGCAATGTCATCGAGTTCCGTGACGGCTTGGCAGTTCCACCACGATGTCATCGAGTTCCGTGATGCCGTCCTTGAAGTTCCACCGTGATGTCATCGAGTTCCGTGTTGACATCCCAGACATTCCATTGCGATGTCATTGAGTTCTGTGTTGACGTCCCAGAAGTTCCATTGCGATTTCATCGGGTTCTGTGATGATGACATGGCGTTCCATTGCGATGTCATCTAGTCCTGTGAGGATGTCCCAGAGTTCCATTGGCCTCCACCCAATGGGTTATTCATTTAGTGACTACGCTCCCCATGGCCCTTGACGGGATTTGAACTCAGGACCTCAGCGTTTCACAGCGAACTGCTAACCACTGAGCCACCGCACTTCCTGACTAATCTCATGGACAAGACCATATACATTCCAAACAAATCCTAGACAAGCAATAATCTATCAGCGCTATACAGCTCATTGAAGAGTGCATCATTAGGTCAGCAGATTGGTTGAGGCTACAAGTGCGGCGGTTCCATGGCTTAGTGGTCAGAGCTGCAGACTTGCGACCACAGGGTCGAGAGTTCGAATCCCCTCAGGGAGTGTGATTTATGCGAGTTTTTGCCCAAACCTCCCGTCCAACCGTCAGACTTTTAACGTTATTTTTAGCCCTTCACAATCTCACGTCTAGTTCCTGGACAATGACCATATGCATCAAAAAGAACATCTTAAACCCATGACAAACATTTCTCCTAACTATACAGGGCAGGGCAGCACAGAGGCTTAGCACGGGTAGCACGGTGGCTCAGCGGTTAGCAGCGTGGTCTTAAAGCACCTTACAACGCTGGTGTCCTAGGTTCGAATCCCGCCATGAGCCTTAGGGAACGGTCCTGCTAGTTGGTGCCAGAAAGTGTGGGAAGTGTCTGCAGTGTTGTAGTCCTCTCCGAGGGACCGATTGGGAGCGTCATCCTGTATGATAGAGTGATCCAAAGTGGGTGCAGAAGGGTAGGGGGCAGGATGGAGGGAACAGAGAAGAGAAAAGGTGTATCAGATAGGGGTATACCATGGGCCTCAGAGAAGGGGGTTTGGGGAAGTGTGTAAGGTAGGGGTGTGTAGCCTGCGAGTGGACATGTGGGCAAACTAGGGGGTGTAAAGGTAGACTAGGGAGGGAGTTGGGAGATAAGAAGTGCCATTGCGATGCCAAAAAGTGACAATATCATCGAGTTCCGTGTTGACGTCCTGGAAGTTCATCGAGCTCCGTGATGCCGTCCTGGAAGTTCCACCACGATGTCATCGAGTTCCGTGATGCCGTCCTTGAAGTTCCACCGCAATGTCATCGAGTTCCGTGACGGCTTGGCAGTTCCACCACGATGTCATCGAGTTCTGTGATGCCGTCCTTGAAGTTCCACCGTGATGTCATCGAGTTCCGTGTTGACATCCCAGACATTCCATTGCGATGTCATTGAGTTCTGTGTTGACGTCCCAGAAGTTCCATTGCGATTTCATCGGGTTCTGTGATGATGACATGGCGTTCCATTGCGATGTCATCTAGTCCTGTGAGGATGTCCCAGAGTTCCATTGGCCTCCACCCAATGGGTTATTCATTTAGTGACTACGCTCCCCATGGCCCTTGACAGGATTTGAACTCAGGACCTCAGCGTTTCACAGCGAACTGCTAACCACTGAGCCACCGCACTTCCTGACTAATCTCATGGACAAGACCATATACATTCCAAACAAATCCTAGACAAGCAATAATCTATCAGCGCTATACAGCTCATTGAAGAGTGCATCATTAGGTCAGCAGATTGGTTGAGGATACAAGGGCAGCGGTTCCATGGCTTAGTGGACAGAGCTGCAGCCTTGCGACCGCAGGGTCGAGAGTTCAAATCCCCTCAGGGCGTGTGAGTTACGTGAGTTTTTGCCCAAACCACCCGTCCAACCGTCAGACTTTTAACGTTATTTTTAGCCCTTCACAATCTCACGTCTAGTTCCTGGACAATGACCATATGCATCAAAAAGAACATCTTATCCGAGCAATAATCTATCAGAGCTATCCAGCTCATTGAAGAGTGCCTCATTAGGTCAGCAGATTGGTTAAAGCTGCAAGTGCGGCGGTTCCGTGGCTCAGTGGTTAGAGCTACGCCCTTGCGACCATGGGGTCGAGAGTTCAAATCCCCTCAGGTCGTGTGTCTTATGCGAGTTTTTGCCCAAACCACCCGTCCAACGTCATTGAAGAGTGCATCATTAGGTCAGCAGATTGGTTGAGGCTACAAGTGCGGCGGTTCCATGGCTTAGTGGTCAGAGCTGCAGACTTGCGACCACAGGGTCGAGAGTTCAAATCCCCTCAGGGAGTGTGATTTATGCGAGTTTTTGCCCAAACCTCCCGTCCAACCGTCAGACTTTTAACGTTATTTTTAGCCCTTCACAATCTCACGTCTAGTTCCTGGACAATGACCATATGCATCAAAAAGAACATCTTAAACCCATGACAAACATTTCTCCTAACTATACAGGGCAGGGCAGCACAGAGGCTTAGCACGGGTAGCACGGTGGCTCAGCGGTTAGCAGCGTGGTCTTAAAGCACCTTACAACGCTGGTGTCCTAGGTTCGAATCCCGCCATGAGCCTTAGGGAACGGTCCTGCTAGTTGGTGCCAGAAAGTGTGGGAAGTGTCTGCAGTGTTGTAGTCCTCTCCGAGGGACCGATTGGGAGCGTCATCCTGTATGATAGAGTGATCCAAAGTGGGTGCAGATGGGTAGGGGGCAGGATGGAGGGAACAGAGAAGAGAAAAGGTGTATCAGATAGGGGTATACCATGGGCCTCAGAGAAGGGGGTTTGGGGAAGTGTGTAAGGTAGGGGTGTGTAGCCTGCGAGTGGGCAAACTAGGGGGTGTAAAGGTAGACTAGGGAGGGAGTTGGGAGATAAGAAGTGCCATTGCGATGCCAAAAAGTGACAATATCATCGAGTTCCGTGATGCCGTCCTTGAAGTTCCACGGCGCTGTTGACGTCCTGGAAGTTCATCGAGCTCCGTGATGCCGTCCTGGAAGTTCCACCACGATGTCATTGAGTTCCGTGATGCCGTCCTTGAAGTTCCACCGTGATGTCATCGACTTCCACGATGCCGACCTTGAAGTTCCACGGCGCTGTCATCGAGTTCCGTGTTGACGTCCTGGAAGTTCATCGAGCTCCGTGATGCCGTCCTTGAAGTTCCACCGTGATGTCATCGAGTTCCGTGTTGACATCCCAGACATTCCATTGCGATGTCATTGAGTTCTGTGTTGACGTCCCAGAAGTTCCATTGCGATTTCATCGGGTTCTGTGATGATGACATGGCGTTCCATTGCGATGTCATCTAGTCCTGTGAGGATGTCCCAGCGTTCCATTGGCCTCCACCCAATGGGTTATTCATTTAGTGACTACGCTCCCCATGGCCCTTGACGGGATTTGAACTCAGGACCTCAGCGTTTCACAGCGAACTGCTAACCACTGAGCCACCGCACTTCCTGACTAATCTCATGGACAAGACCATATACATTCCAAACAAATCCTAGACAAGCAATAATCTATCAGCGCTATACAGCTCATTGAAGAGTGCATCATTAGGTCAGCAGATTGGTTGAGGATACAAGTGCGGCGGTTCCATGGCTTAGTGGTCAGAGCTGCAGCCTTGCGACCGCAGGGTCGAGAGTTCAAATCCCCTCAGGGCGTGTGAGTTACGTGAGTTTTTGCCCAAACCACCCGTCCAACCGTCAGACTTTTAACGTTATTTTTAGCCCTTCACAATCTCACGTCTAGTTCCTGGACAATGACCATATGCATCAAAAAGAACATCTTATCCGAGCAATAATCTATCAGAGCTATCCAGCTCATTGAAGAGTGCCTCATTAGGTCAGCAGATTGGTTAAAGCTGCAAGTGCGGCGGTTCCGTGGCTCAGTGGTTAGAGCTACGCCCTTGCGACCATGGGGTCGAGAGTTCAAATCCCCTCAGGTCGTGTGTCTTATGCGAGTTTTTGCCCAAACCACCCGTCCAACGTCATTGAAGAGTGCATCATTAGGTCAGCAGATTGGTTGAGGCTACAAGTGCGGCGGTTCCATGGCTTAGTGGTCAGAGCTGCAGACTTGCGACCACAGGGTCGAGAGTTCAAATCCCCTCAGGGAGTGTGATTTATGCGAGTTTTTGCCCAAACCTCCCGTCCAACCGTCAGACTTTTAACGTTATTTTTAGCCCTTCACAATCTCACGTCTAGTTCCTGGACAATGACCATATGCATCAAAAAGAACATCTTAAACCCATGACAAACATTTCTCCTAACTATACAGGGCAGGGCAGCACAGAGGCTTAGCACGGGTAGCACGGTGGCTCAGCGGTTAGCAGCGTGGTCTTAAAGCACCTTACAACGCTGGTGTCCTAGGTTCGAATCCCGCCATGAGCCTTAGGGAACGGTCCTGCTAGTTGGTGCCAGAAAGTGTGGGAAGTGTCTGCAGTGTTGTAGTCCTCTCCGAGGGACCGATTGGGAGCGTCATCCTGTATGATAGAGTGATCCAAAGTGGGTGCAGATGGGTAGGGGGCAGGATGGAGGGAACAGAGAAGAGAAAAGGTGTATCAGATAGGGGTATACCATGGGCCACAGAGAAGGGGGTTTGGGGAAGTGTGTAAGGTAGGGGTGTGTAGCCTGCGAGTGGACATGTGGGCAAACTAGGGGGTGTAAAGGTAGACGAGGGAGTTGGGAGATAAGAAGTGCCATTGCGATGCCAAAAAGTGACAATATCATCGAGTTCCGTGTTGACGTCCTGGAAGTTCATCGAGCTCCGTGATGCCGTCCTGGAAGTTCCACCACGATGTCATCGAGTTCCGTGATGCCGTCCTTGAAGTTCCACCGCAATGTCATCGAGTTCCGTGACGGCTTGGCAGTTCCACCACGATGTCATCGAGTTCCGTGATGCCGTCCTTGAAGTTCCACCGTGATGTCATCGAGTTCCGTGTTGACATCCCAGACATTCCAGACATTCCATTGCGATGTCATTGAGTTCTGTGTTGACGTCCCAGAAGTTCCATTGCGATTTCATCGGGTTCTGTGATGATGACATGGCGTTCCATTGCGATGTCATCTAGTCCTGTGAGGATGTCCCAGAGTTCCATTGGCCTCCACCCAATGGGTTATTCATTTAGTGACTACGCTCCCCATGGCCCTTGACGGGATTTGAACTCAGGACCTCAGCGTTTCACAGCGAACTGCTAACCACTGAGCCACCGCACTTCCTGACTAATCTCATGGACAAGACCATATACATTCCAAACAAATCCTAGACAAGCAATAATCTATCAGCGCTATACAGCTCATTGAAGAGTGCATCATTAGGTCAGCAGATTGGTTGAGGCTACAAGTGCGGCGGTTCCATGGCTTAGTGGTCAGAGCTGCAGACTTGCGACCACAGGGTCGAGAGTTCGAATCCCCTCAGGGAGTGTGATTTATGCGAGTTTTTGCCCAAACCTCCCGTCCAACCGTCAGACTTTTAACGTTATTTTTAGCCCTTCACAATCTCACGTCTAGTTCCTGGACAATGACCATATGCATCAAAAAGAACATCTTAAACCCATGACAAACATTTCTCCTAACTATACAGGGCAGGGCAGCACAGAGGCTTAGCACGGGTAGCACGGTGGCTCAGCGGTTAGCAGCGTGGTCTTAAAGCACCTTACAACGCTGGTGTCCTAGGTTCGAATCCCGCCATGAGCCTTAGGGAACGGTCCTGCTAGTTGGTGCCAGAAAGTGTGGGAAGTGTCTGCAGTGTTGTAGTCCTCTCCGAGGGACCGATTGGGAGCGTCATCCTGTATGATAGAGTGATCCAAAGTGGGTGCAGAAGGGTAGGGGGCAGGATGGAGGGAACAGAGAAGAGAAAAGGTGTATCAGATAGGGGTATACCATGGGCCTCAGAGAAGGGGGTTTGGGGAAGTGTGTAAGGTAGGGGTGTGTAGCCTGCGAGTGGACATGTGGGCAAACTAGGGGGTGTAAAGGTAGACTAGGGAGGGAGTTGGGAGATAAGAAGTGCCATTGCGATGCCAAAAAGTGACAATATCATCGAGTTCCGTGTTGACGTCCTGGAAGTTCATCGAGCTCCGTGATGCCGTCCTGGAAGTTCCACCACGATGTCATCGAGTTCCGTGATGCCGTCCTTGAAGTTCCACCGCAATGTCATCGAGTTCCGTGACGGCTTGGCAGTTCCACCACGATGTCATCGAGTTCTGTGATGCCGTCCTTGAAGTTCCACCGTGATGTCATCGAGTTCCGTGTTGACATCCCAGACATTCCATTGCGATGTCATTGAGTTCTGTGTTGACGTCCCAGAAGTTCCATTGCGATTTCATCGGGTTCTGTGATGATGACATGGCGTTCCATTGCGATGTCATCTAGTCCTGTGAGGATGTCCCAGAGTTCCATTGGCCTCCACCCAATGGGTTATTCATTTAGTGACTACGCTCCCCATGGCCCTTGACAGGATTTGAACTCAGGACCTCAGCGTTTCACAGCGAACTGCTAACCACTGAGCCACCGCACTTCCTGACTAATCTCATGGACAAGACCATATACATTCCAAACAAATCCTAGACAAGCAATAATCTATCAGCGCTATACAGCTCATTGAAGAGTGCATCATTAGGTCAGCAGATTGGTTGAGGATACAAGGGCAGCGGTTCCATGGCTTAGTGGACAGAGCTGCAGCCTTGCGACCGCAGGGTCGAGAGTTCAAATCCCCTCAGGGCGTGTGAGTTACGTGAGTTTTTGCCCAAACCACCCGTCCAACCGTCAGACTTTTAACGTTATTTTTAGCCCTTCACAATCTCACGTCTAGTTCCTGGACAATGACCATATGCATCAAAAAGAACATCTTATCCGAGCAATAATCTATCAGAGCTATCCAGCTCATTGAAGAGTGCCTCATTAGGTCAGCAGATTGGTTAAAGCTGCAAGTGCGGCGGTTCCGTGGCTCAGTGGTTAGAGCTACGCCCTTGCGACCATGGGGTCGAGAGTTCAAATCCCCTCAGGTCGTGTGTCTTATGCGAGTTTTTGCCCAAACCACCCGTCCAACGTCATTGAAGAGTGCATCATTAGGTCAGCAGATTGGTTGAGGCTACAAGTGCGGCGGTTCCATGGCTTAGTGGTCAGAGCTGCAGACTTGCGACCACAGGGTCGAGAGTTCAAATCCCCTCAGGGAGTGTGATTTATGCGAGTTTTTGCCCAAACCTCCCGTCCAACCGTCAGACTTTTAACGTTATTTTTAGCCCTTCACAATCTCACGTCTAGTTCCTGGACAATGACCATATGCATCAAAAAGAACATCTTAAACCCATGACAAACATTTCTCCTAACTATACAGGGCAGGGCAGCACAGAGGCTTAGCACGGGTAGCACGGTGGCTCAGCGGTTAGCAGCGTGGTCTTAAAGCACCTTACAACGCTGGTGTCCTAGGTTCGAATCCCGCCATGAGCCTTAGGGAACGGTCCTGCTAGTTGGTGCCAGAAAGTGTGGGAAGTGTCTGCAGTGTTGTAGTCCTCTCCGAGGGACCGATTGGGAGCGTCATCCTGTATGATAGAGTGATCCAAAGTGGGTGCAGATGGGTAGGGGGCAGGATGGAGGGAACAGAGAAGAGAAAAGGTGTATCAGATAGGGGTATACCATGGGCCTCAGAGAAGGGGGTTTGGGGAAGTGTGTAAGGTAGGGGTGTGTAGCCTGCGAGTGGGCAAACTAGGGGGTGTAAAGGTAGACTAGGGAGGGAGTTGGGAGATAAGAAGTGCCATTGCGATGCCAAAAAGTGACAATATCATCGAGTTCCGTGATGCCGTCCTTGAAGTTCCACGGCGCTGTCATCGAGTTCCGTGTTGACGTCCTGGAAGTTCATCGAGCTCCGTGATGCCGTCCTGGAAGTTCCACCACGATGTCATCGAGTTCCGTGATGCCGTCCTTGAAGTTCCACCGTGATGTCATCGACTTCCACGATGCCGACCTTGAAGTTCCACGGCGCTGTCATCGAGTTCCGTGTTGACGTCCTGGAAGTTCATCGAGCTCCGTGATGCCGTCCTTGAAGTTCCACCGTGATGTCATCGAGTTCCGTGTTGACATCCCAGACATTCCATTGCGATGTCATTGAGTTCTGTGTTGACGTCCCAGAAGTTCCATTGCGATTTCATCGGGTTCTGTGATGATGACATGGCGTTCCATTGCGATGTCATCTAGTCCTGTGAGGATGTCCCAGCGTTCCATTGGCCTCCACCCAATGGGTTATTCATTTAGTGACTACGCTCCCCATGGCCCTTGACGGGATTTGAACTCAGGACCTCAGCGTTTCACAGCGAACTGCTAACCACTGAGCCACCGCACTTCCTGACTAATCTCATGGACAAGACCATATACATTCCAAACAAATCCTAGACAAGCAATAATCTATCAGCGCTATACAGCTCATTGAAGAGTGCATCATTAGGTCAGCAGATTGGTTGAGGATACAAGTGCGGCGGTTCCATGGCTTAGTGGTCAGAGCTGCAGCCTTGCGACCGCAGGGTCGAGAGTTCAAATCCCCTCAGGGCGTGTGAGTTACGTGAGTTTTTGCCCAAACCACCCGTCCAACCGTCAGACTTTTAACGTTATTTTTAGCCCTT